>NW_017298619.1:660641-665587 GCF_001594075.2 Trachymyrmex cornetzi | reverse complement strand
AACAAAATTCTTTCTGGAGCAACAAATTAGCAACAAAAGAGCACTAAATTTTTCAATATGTCTGGACCCGATTTGCGCTGGTGGGGGGTCCAGCTTAATAGGGGTTCGGATTTCGCATCACGATATCTCCGTTCGTGGGACACGTAGAGGACACGTAAAATGAACGTTTATTATATAATTCGGACCCAAACTGTCGATGGAGCTCATATTCAGAATTCGATCGGTCTACCCTTTATTAAAAAAACCGAGAATTTCGGATGCTCGGATGCCCGCAACTCGCTGACTCACGTAAAGACAGGCGTGTCTCGCGCTGCGCGCCCACTTGGCGTGAGACACTACCGTGTCTCTTGATACTCGTCGTTTTTCTAATAATCTGATCGCAGAGGCAATGCATTCGCCACAACAATATTCAATATTGGTGAATGTTCAATTGTGAAAAGTATCGAGTGATTCGATTGCACGGATTTTTACATTACTCTCTCTCTCTCTTGAGCCAAATAGGGATAATTTTCGAAGGAAGGGCGAGGGTACAAAATCTGAAACTTCACATTTTGGTGGTACAAATTGTATCCTCTCGGTTGTAGAGGTATTGACTGATTCTGCTCATCGCTCATACTTTACTCTTGAGCCTAATAGCCGTTGGGAGTAGTTTCCAAAGAAACGGCGGGGGTACAAAATCTGAAACTTTACATTTTGGTGGTACAAATTATACCCACTCGATTGTTAAGGTATTGACTGATTCTGTTCGTCGCGAAGGGTACTTTACTCTTAAGCCTAATAGACGTTGTAGGTAATTTCCGAAGAAACGGCGCGGGTACAAAATCTGAAACTTTACATTTTGATTGTACAAATTATACCCTCTTGATTGTATGGATATCAACTGATTCTGTTCATGGCGAAAGGTATTTTACTTTTGACCGTAACAGAGTTAAGTTTAATCGGAAGTTGTTTTTCGGGGAATGGACCAATATATTAATTTTTTCTTGCTGGTACAAATTAGTACAAATTCAGTTCTTTTCATTTGTACCTTTGTTTCTTTTTTTTTTTATGTGGTCCTGCTAATTTAATATCAAGCTAGCAGCGTCACGTTTTTTTTTTCAAAACGGCACGGAGTACAAAATTTTTATTGGTGATACAAATTAATATAAAATGGGTACTAAAAAATTAAATTGGTCCGGATTGATTCTGCTTATGTGGTCCTACTGGTTTAATAGAGGTAAATAATTTTATATAACCTTATATACTGTCTATCTAGTTATTTAAATTGCGCGCTGAGATAATATTTTTTGCAATAAAATTACTTACAGATTTTAATATGTTATTCAACATTATTAACCCTTGAACACCACACTATTTCCGCCACCTGATTTCACCACACATGGGTTACGGTAACCCTGAAGTCTTTTTTTGCTTTTATCTCGGGATCTAATGCATCAATTTTAATTTCTTTTTTTTTAATTTATACAACAGACAGTAAGGAAAAAGAATATATAGATAAGGATATCATAAAACTTCCGAAAACCAAGATATTTTGAAAAAAAGGAAGAAATTTCAAAATTAAAAAAAAATCGTTTTTTAAATAAATTAGCTATTTTCCAAAAAAATGATACAAGGTTTTAATTTACGGAAATCGAAACATATTAAGTTGTATTTTAAGAAAAAAAAACATTACGAATTATCCTAAAAAATATATTTATTCGACGAGGTTGAATTTGGGTGATTTTCAAGTAATACGATAAAGTTAGTGCAAAAGTCTTTATTATATAACATCTAAATATACAAATGAAATTATTCATTGATATGCGTGGAACAGGCGAAACAAATCTTTGCGACATGTTCCCTATACATTGGCTGTTGGCACTGCAAGCATATGTAATAAGTTTTCCTATCTAAAGCCCCTGGACAGAATGAACATCTTCTTTGTTTTTCTATTTTATTTACAGCTAATATATATCGCGCGGATCTTGATTTTCTGGAATGTCTATATGTTTCATGAATTCTTTGATTTGAATTCGCAATCTTGTTCGTATATTTACTTACAATTTGATTTCGAAATAAAAACGTAATAACCACACAGGGTTAGCGTAACCCACACAATAAGTTCATGGCGTTCTATCTCGACTGGTTCGTGCACGCTGAGGTTGCCAGGCGGGGGATTTGTAGTAGGGATGCAAAAGTTTTTTCCCCCCTTTGTTCCCACTCCATACTTCTGATCGTTCATAAACGCCATGCGTTTTTTTAAACAGACTGGATTACCGTAACGGTGTTCAAGGGTTAAGATCTTTATAAGATACTGGAAGCATTAATCAAATTAATAAATTGCTAGGCAATTTAAATTAGTGATATTATTATCTGTAATTGATATTTATTACTGTAGTAGTGATATTATTACTGTAATTCAATCGGTTTGCGTTTCAAGATTAAAAAATTAATTCAGCGCGTAATTTTAATGACTACATAGATAATATTATAATACTATATACCTTCTGTATAAAAAGTACCGGGAATCGTTAAAAAAAACACAGAATATTTTATTTATTCATCAAAATTTATTTTGTCGCCTTCAAAGTAATCCCCATCGTTTGCAATGCACATGTGAAAACGGCGAAACCAATCTTCCATGCACTTCTGGTAGGCCGATTCTGGTATGGCCTTCAGGACACGCTGCGAATTCCGTTTGATGTCATCAATCGATGAAAAACGAGTACCACGGAGTGGCAATTTCAGTTTCGGGAAAAGAAAGAAGTCGCACGGTGCCAAATCAGGCGAATACGGTGGATGGTCGATAGAATTGACCGAGTTTTTGGCCTTGTAATCGGCCACAATCGTGGCTCTGTGCGCCGGCGCATTGTCGTCGTGTAAAATCCACGCATTGTCTCGCCACAATTCGGGCCTTTTTCGCCGGATATTTTCGCGTAAACGCCTCAAGACACTTAAATAATAGTCTTTATTGACTGTTTGGCCCTCGGGGAGAAATTGCCAACCTAAAAAAAAAACATTTTACCGCTACCTCTTCCGCGGTTCATTTAAATGACAATTTCCCGGTACTTTTTATACAGAAGGTATAGATAATATTATGACTACATAGATAATATCATCTGATTCCACCATAGGTAATATATAAATTTACATAGAATTATTTAAAGCACTTAAAGTTATAAAGACTTTCTTTCCTTTTTTGTTGTTTATTACTTATCATTTATTCATTATTATTTATTATGGCGTTGGATGAGCTCCTTCTGTTATTAATTTTTGTGGCTAATATCGATCTTTATTCTCTTTGACTAATTTTTATTTTCTTAATTTAGACAGATAAATTATAAAATTATAAAATAAATTATAAAAATATAAAATTTCTTAAATTAAAATAATTTAAATCTTCATTTTCTATTTGTATATCTTAATTGTGAAAACCGTAAGATATTTCAAGATCGTTTTGCGAATGTAGTTGTAGAGGTACGAGATGAACCAAAAACGTATCACACAAGAAGGAAATACAGTAGCATGCATTTTCTTATGTCATTAAGTTCTTCAACGTCGACGTCAAATATTCATCCTTAATGACACAAACTTATTCATACACAATTTTTACCGACGAATTATCAAAACGGATGATTTTGTGATACGATGGACAATATGGAAGGCTGTGAAGTACGTGCGGCGCATATCATGTTATCGAAATCGGCAAAAAATACGCAATATTAAAATACGATTATTAATTTAATTTTGTTTTGTTTTGTTTTAATGTTACACGAGACATATAATATAGATATTATATTATAGTTTCATAGTTTTGTGAAATAATCTAAATTTTTACATCTATGTATAATATTTGCATGGATTATGTTATTAATTTTCGTAATTTGGTCAATAACTTTAGTAGATGGGATCGAAATAAACATAAAAGTCCTCTACCGTTTAGCGATATCCGTAATGATAATCGATATATTAAAGTTTGTAATTGCACTAATGAGAACGCGCCGATAGAAAAAATAGAAACGGCTCCGGCCGCTCGAGGTATAAGGCCGCGACACTTTTGCGTAATGCATAAGGCATAACGCATCACGCATAGCGTAACATGTAGCGACGCACAAGCTTGTACATAAGCTTGTACTATTTGGAATGTCTCAATTGGAAATAAGATAATATTATATAATTATACAATTTCATTATAGTATATAATTTTGTAAATAATGACAAATACGTCATATTCCTATCTGGGATGTCTAAACGTACTTATTTATCACACGTTTCGAGATTAGAACAGGCTAGAGAGCATTCTTCGTATTCCTGCTGCTTAAGATGTCTGCATAGCATAAAAAGTTCGTCTTTACGAATTTTTCGACATCTTGTGTCTTATGCTTTATGCGCTATGCAAGATCTACAGAACGAGAAGTGGGGATGGAAATAAGGGCAGTTGTGCGATATTTGCAGATTGATAGAAGATGAAATGGAAATAAAATGAATTGAAATGAAATGAAATGAAATGAAAATCGGACGAGACAAAATGAAATAGAAAGAGAGAGAGGGGGTAGTGAGGGAAGGAGGGAGAGAGAGACGTAGTTTAATATTTAAAAATATCTATTTTGGCGCTGATTTTGATAAATACTTCGTTAACATAATTTCTTTGATTGATATTAAAAATTGAGAAGGAAAACTCTAACGACGATAATATTTATTCTGTGTAATATATAATTTTTATAATCTGTTTATATTTTGTAAAATGTAAAATTCTAAATAAAATTATCTTTTTTCCATATAATTGTACACTGAGAGAAAGGATTTTGTTAATTTAGCAAGCCACCAGTACCTTTAACCGGTGATCGGTAAATATGTAACAACAAAAATTATATTGTGATTGCTGCTAGTCTGCTATACCAACCAATTATTAGTAACAGAAACAAACTATATAGAATCTAACCTATCTTTTGGATAGACTTTAGCTC
>NW_017298619.1:657022-660350 GCF_001594075.2 Trachymyrmex cornetzi | reverse complement strand
TCTGGACATTAGCGGTGGAATTCTTGGTAGTGAAAATAATATAATTTGTTATGATTATACATATAAGGCATCAGTACCTGTATCTACCAATGTAGATTAATTTTAATTCTTTGTTTAACTTATTTTTCATTTTTTTTAATTCTTAGAACTAGAAAAATTGAAGAGTTAGTTAAATCAAAATTAAAATTAAACTACATTGGTAGAAACGGACGTAAGTGATATAAAGTCCCGGGAAAAAATGTTTCCTGTACAATTATATATAATTGTACATAATTATATAAAATTATATATAATTATATATAAAATATGTTCATATGTATAACAATTTTTCCTGGGAAATGTTTAATCGCGTATATATTTATGTACTAAATAAAGAAAAAATTAAAACAATACTTTTATATTCATATAATTAATTAAAATAAAATTTATTAATAAACATTTTTTTTCTCTTTGAATTACATTTCATGAAATGATAGACTTTTGATAAGTTCTACTTGCACTATCAGAATATGATTAATTAAAATAGAAACAGAAATTAAATTCTAAAGAGCAAAAATCAATAAAAAAAAGAATACCTAAAAGTTATCAATTATTCGTGTGTTTTATATTTATTAAATATTAATTTCAATAAACGTTTTCAACTCACAATTCTCTCTGGGTTATATTCTCAGTATACATATATAAATAATCGTCTACTTAAGGTATTTCTCCGGCTACAATCGCGTTAGAAAGTTAATCGCGTACAACCTACGAATATGCCTCTCCGCGCGTGCTCTCTAAAGAGAGAAACTTTTGAGGCGAGCGTACACATACACGCGTAAATGTCATATCTGTGTGCATGAACACTAGTCCACATTGAAGACATTGAAATGTGGCAACAGCATGTCCTTGTCTCGCCGCTCGGCGTCCGAGAAGGAGAATTCCATCAAATTTCAAATTTAAATTATTCTAATTCGGAAACGGTACCGCTAGGCCTATCTATTTTTTAATAAGGTTCCTATAATATTTCTACATTATATATTTATTTTTTTTTTAAATCTGTAGAAAATTTTTGTAACAAAGTATTAAAACGTTGCTTCAGCAAGGCTTGGTATAGGAGTTTACGTATTAAAAGTTGAAACTTTGAAGGTAAATATCTCTATTTCGGCACCGCTAGAGTCTTCGAAATTTTAATCATATATAGATAAAATTATTTTAAACATAATATCTAAATTTCAAAAAATCTATAAAAACTCAATTTCTCGGAGAAATACCTTAAGGCTGCGTTCCACAACGCTCGCGAGCATTGTTTGTCCTTGTTTAACATTTGATAAACGACAAGGATGAAATGATTCCACGAGCGTTGTGAGCGTAAGTGGCATATGTATAATCATAACAAAGCAGCCTTCGTCGCATGTGTTACCGCATTGCAGAATAAATGTAACATTAGGGTTGTCAATAAATCAAATTTCGCGCGCCGTCTTATGATTAAAATTATAATATTACAATCAATCAGCATAACAGATAATATTATATAACAGAACACGGAAACGTAAGACGTCAATAACCGAAGATAAATGTAGAAAAATTTTGTGGAAATATATTCTTCTAAACGAATTCTTGCATTAGCTTTGTAAGATATAATAATTGTGTAGCATCAATTTGTATAACATGTAATAATAATATATAATTAATTAATTTTTATAGGTTTTTTTATGGGTTTTATCCTGACACTTTCGAGTTTTGCTCATTTAATGGCTCTTATGACGTTCTTTGTCACTGGATCAAAGGTGACGAAATTTCGGTCTGCGCAAAAAAAGAAGATGGAAGTCGATTTCAAGGAGGGTGGCCAACGGAATTGGATCCAGGTTTTGTGTAATGGTGGCATGGCTACGCAATTAGCTTTATTATATCTATTGGATGTTGGGAGCGGAGAACGACCAATTGACTTCGACAAGGAATATCGAAGTTCATGGTTATCCATTGGAATAATAGGTAAAAGTCAATATTCTAATATTCTTTTTATAGAAATTAAAACACTATTGCAAACAATTTTATTGAATTTTAAATAAAATTTACAATTTTGCATTTTACAGGGGCATTTGCGTGTTCTAACGGTGATACGTGGGCCTCTGAGCTTGGTACGGTGATTGGCATGGGTGATCCTTTCCTTATTACGACGAGAAAAAAAGTCCCGAGAGGTAAGAATGAGTTTTGTGGGATAAACGAATAAATTTTTTTTATTTCAAATAAGAAATCCTATACAATGATAAATTCTATACGTAATCTAATTTGTCAGTTGCTAATAGAAAGTTAATTGTCATTTTTCTTACAATTACATTAATAATTAATTTATTAATAATAAATATTGTTAATATGAATTCTTCATATTTCGTTGTTTCAGGAACGAATGGTGGTGTATCATGGATAGGTCTGGTATGTTCTGTCGTTGGTGGTTTAATAGTTGGACTTTTTTATTATATTATGGTATTAAACACCGTTGACACAGCCGTACTGCAATTAGCAGCACCACAATGGCCCATCATAATCGTCGCAGCATTTGGAGGTCTCTTTGGCAGCATTTTAGATTCTATTCTCGGTGCGACTTTACAGTATTCAGGTAATGTAAATGTACTTTCCGATTTCGTATGTTTTTTTATCGTTTTAGGTTCAGAATAGTTTCTCGATGGTTTCGTCGAATTAGCCTCAAATTAAATCTTCATAATGTGCCATAATTAATACATTTTTTTAGGAGTAGACGAAAAGGGTATTATAGTCGAACGGCCAGGGAAAGGTGTAAAACACATTTGCGGAAAACAAATTCTAGATAATCACAGTGTAAATCTCCTTTCTACTATTGGTATCACACTCATTCTTCCGAGAATAGCCAATATCTTCTGGCCATAAAGTCTCTTCTAGATGTATTTTGAAAACAGAATATTCTTCTAATATTTCATTTATTATTATCTATATTCAAATAAATCGAATTGTATAACTTGTACATTAAAAGATAGGATTATGATGAATTTTTACAAATTGAGTTTAAAAGTGATACTGATTTTCTGAATCTAATTCATTTCGGTTTCATTTATTATTTTAATGGGTTCCCTCTTCTTTCTCTTCCCTTCTTTTTATCTAGTAGTGTAACAGAGAAGTCCATAATCAGGAGAGAAAGAGAGTATTTACATATTCGGCTTCCTTGCACTTTTATTGTAGTTTGCATTTGACTTCCACGTTAAGGCGATGCTAAAGCCTCCTGTTTTACCCACATTTCCATTCGGTGAAAAATCTCTGTACGGATTGCAAAAGTATTATTGCTTAAATTAAAGTACGCACAAACAGGACCTCA
>NW_017298619.1:655183-656675 GCF_001594075.2 Trachymyrmex cornetzi | reverse complement strand
ACAGAATGATATATATTATATAATATAATGTAAAAACTAAATCAAAGATGTCGCCACTATTATCGAAATTGGAATTAAAAAAGTCTGTACTATCGACCTTGATTGAGTTGGGTAATCGGTTTAGCATCCCCTTAAGGACGACACAAATCTAAAATCAAACATTTATAGTTAATTTTGTTGGTAAATATTAGGGATATGCAAAAGTTTATCTCTTTTTCAATTTTCTTTTATTTTCATATAAGTACTATAATCAATTTTCATACAAATCCGTCTTTAAAATTTTTTTCATTTATAATACCATTTATAATACCTTCTACCGACTTTTTGGCAAATTTCGAATTTCGTTGCGAAATCGAACTATTCATCATACAAGGACCAGAAAATCATCGTGCGTATTATAAGCGAAATTCTAAAATAGTAATAATTTAAATATTGATACTTTTTAGTAATGTACTATTTTATAAATAATGCTTTTAATGTTTTTTAATTAAGCTATCTGTTTAATAAATATTAATGTATTATTAACGTAACTTTATACTATTCTGTTGTGCGCTATTATTTAATGTAATTAAAATATGAATTGTATAAAAATATAAAATTCATATCTTTAATATAATTTACATGCAGGTGTCACATTATATTATTCGCTAAAACTATAGACATTTTTGTCATTGAAAGTACCATTGAAGTAAATTTCTAGATTTATTTTTTGCATCTATAATATAAAAGCGTTTTATTACTATAGTGTTCTAATAAAAGCTTGAATGATTTTCATAATTTGCATTTTTTAATGTAGAATATACATGTAATATATATATCTTAAGATATACAGAATTATCGCATTTTCTTTAGTTAGAAACAAAATTGCAAACAATTTTTAGCAAACACTCTTACATCTTTTAATTTTAACAATTTTAATTTTGAATTAAAAGAAAAGTTTGCATACAAGAAGAAAATTATATAAGGTACTTTTAAATTCTAATAAAATTTGTCTTTAAATTTATATATACAGGGTGTCCCGACCTTTTTTGCCAATCACTTTTGTATAGATAGAGCAGACTGAACTGAGTCGAAAAGTCCTCTACCATTTTGCAATTTTCGCAATAGTTAACAAGATATTAATTACTAGAAATTGCAAAATATTGGTCTTGAATAATTTTTTACTCAAATACTATCAACTTTACAGAAAAATTGCAAGAGACAAAAATTATTTATTTTCTTCTCATAGAACTTTGAGAATTTTTTCAGAATATTTTGATACCGTATTTTCTCATGGTTGGTAAAAATAAGAAAATGCAGTACTAAAAAGTTGATAATAAATTCTGAAAAAATTCTCAGAACTTCATGAGAAGAAAATTAATGATTTTTGTCTCATGCAGTTTTTCTGTAAAGTTTTGATAGTATTTGAGTAAAAAATTATTCAAAACCAATATTTTGCAATTTTTAGTAATTAATATCTTGTTAACTATTGCGAAAATTGCAAAATGGTAAA
>NW_017298619.1:653154-655012 GCF_001594075.2 Trachymyrmex cornetzi | reverse complement strand
TTTCAATTTTTGAGATAAAATTCTTTAAAAGGGCTTAAAATTTTCCTTGAAATGTCTATTTTTCGATGCCGTATGGCGTTTTTGAAAATTTAAATTGGCGGACCCAAAATGGCGGTTGGAATGAAAAGACATTGAAAAAATCAATATTGTAAATAAACGTGCACGATGTGATGTAGAGGTCCGATCCGTGTGCGTGCGTGCGTACACGCGTGTCAAAACGAATTTTGTTGAAATCAATCCTTCAACCTTGATATCCAGTGGTTATCAAGGCATTTGCGTACAAAATTTCAAATTATAATTCGATCATTCTCTTCTCGAAAAAATACGTCGCGAAAAAGATCTACGGTAGGAATATTATTGTGCGTTAAAAACAATTTAGAATTTCTACAGGATAATATGATAATTTAATAAGTGTTGAAGCTTTATATTACCTTATAAGAATCCTCTTGCTTCTCACGTTTGGGATGCTTGATTTACGTGAGTCCCCTTACCTCCCACGTGTGTGCGCGCGTGCGTATGTGTGTGAGTGTGCGCGAGCGCGAACGCGTGTTGTGTGAATGGATGTACCATAGAATTTAATTTTTAATTTTTTATCTTTACTTTCTTCCCCGTAACTACCATAGCGTTCCATTTATATCATTGGAATACCTTTTGATTAATACTTTAATTTCGCCCGCAATTATTATATAAATCCATGATTTTTAAGAATTTGCGGTACAGCCTGCGTAGCTTGAGAGAAGAGAATGATCGAATTATAAAAATATTAAACAAAATGTATATAAATACGTGGGCATTCGGAGTCGCCGCTAGATATTTATTGCGTAATATTAGCTGATATCTACAATTAAAATTTTTTGGACGTTTCGGCTAACAGTTTTGAGCCATCCTCAGCAATAATAATTACCGCTAATCATCCTCAATGCATTGTCAAACTGCATCTCGCACAATCGCAGTTCCGATCAACCATACTACAATTGCGTTGGAAATGTGATGAGAGACAACCATCTTCAACATAGCTAATGTTGTGACATTTAGTTGCTTAGCAGAGTGGAATTGATAGTGAAACTCCAGCTAATAATTGCAACACAATATTTTTTTATTAAAAAATTGATACTAAATAATATTAATTAGTGTATGTTGACCAGTAACTCACCCCATCTCCAAACACAACTGCAAGTGAATCCAAGCATCGTCAATACATTACAATAATTTAATATTCGATGTTAAATAAGATCAACACATATAATGGTAAAAATGTATGAAGAGAAAAATTCTCTGTGTTGCTCATCACAATGATTTCCTTAACACAAAGAGAGACGTGTCGCTCGAACGAAACGTGTCGGTCAATAATACAAATAAACATATTATAGCTTATTGAGAATTTCTATGTATCCATGATTCAAAGACGTCTTATAAGTTAGCGGAACAAAGTGAGCGGAATCGATTCTAACCAACATTTTTCTTTGTTGCTCATTTGTTGCTAAAAAGTTGCCAAAGAAAAAAATTTGTTGCTCTGTCGGTTTATTTAAAAAATGATGTTTCGCTAAAAGAAGATTAAGTTAGCGGAACAATAAACCTATAACAAAGCTAACCTACACAAAAATTACGTAGGAATTTGTTGCTAATTTGTTGCTCACAAAATATCATTATTTTGAATATATTACATAGCAAAAAAGTGTAAATAACAACAAGAAGCCTCAACGTGCTGGCGAAACAAGAGTAAATTATTAGTAAAAGATTTGTTGCTCGCTTAAAGGACCCCGCACTAATCCTATATGAAATTGGATTTCGGTTAAATCAAATGGTTTTCTCATATGTTATAGCTTATGACCTGCTGAACAAAACCTATAAGTTTTAG
>NW_017298619.1:652249-652466 GCF_001594075.2 Trachymyrmex cornetzi | reverse complement strand
TTTGTTTTTTACATGTATGTATACATACTTGGACATAATATATGATAGTACGTAATGCTATGTGGAATATAATTATATGTAGCCCCATGGTATAATCGTATAAGGAACATAAAATGTTCCGAGACGGTAAAATATCTCGAAAACCATTAGTTTTATAAAAAAAAGTATTAAATAAAAGTTGTACAGTTTAAAATGGTCTAGCCACTGGCTTCATCAG
>NW_017298619.1:642869-651604 GCF_001594075.2 Trachymyrmex cornetzi | reverse complement strand
TTTACGAATTTGTTGCTTGCAAAATAAGTTTCAATAATCACGAAAAACTTCAGCGTACTATCGGAACAAGAGTAAAGTACCAGTAAAACATTTATTGCTCGCTTAAATTTGGTATTGGGATGTCGTCTGAATTTGTTGTTCTCAAAATATGCAATTTACGAATTTGACTGTTGCTTGCAAAGTGAGTATGAATAATCACGAAAAACCTCAGCGTACTGGCGGAACAAGAGGAAATTTTTTACTGGTACTTTACTCTTGTTCCGCTAGTACGCTGACGTTTTTCGTGACTATTTATAGTTATTTTGCAAGCAACAATTTCATAAATTGCATATTTCGAGAGCAACAAATTCAGACGGCATCCCAGTACCAAATTTAAGCGAGCAACAAATCTTTTACTGGTACTTTACTCTTGTTCCGCTAGTACGCTGAGGTTTTTCGTGACTATTTATAGTTATTTTGCAAGCAACAATTTCATAAATTGCATATTTCGAGAGCAACAAATTTAGACGACATCCTAGTACCTAATTTAAGCGAGCAACAAATTTTTTACTGGTACTTTACTCTTGTTCCGCTAGTACGCTGAGGTTTTTCGTGATTATTTAAACTTGTTTTGCAAGCAACAATTTCATAAATTGCATATTTCGAGAGCAATAAATTTAGACGACATCCCAGTACCAAATTTAGGCGAACAACAAATCTTTTACTGGTATTTTACTCTTGTTCCGCCAGTACGCTGAGGTTTTTCGTGATTATTTAAACTTGTTTTGCAAGCAACAATTTCATAAATTGCATATTTCGAGAGCAACAAATTTAGACGACATCCTAGTACCTAATTTAAGCGAGCAACAAATCTTTTACTGGTACTTTACTCTTGTTCTGCTAGTACGCTGAGGTTTTTCGTGATTATTTATATTTATTTTGCAAGCAACAATTTCATAAATTGCATATTTCGAGAGCAACAAATTTAGACGACATCCTAGTACCTAATTTAAGCGAGCAACAAATTTTTTACTGGTACTTTACTCTTGTTCTGCTAGTACGCTGAGGTTTTTCGTGATTATTTAAACTTTTTTTGCAAGCAACAAATTCGTAAATTGCATATTTCGAGAGCAACAAATTCAGACGGCATCCCTGTACCAAATTTAAGCGAGCAACAAATCTTTTACTGGTACTTTACTCTTGTTCCGCTAGTACGCTGAGGTTTTTCGTGATTATTTATACTCATTTTGCAAGCAACAATTTCATAAATTACATACTTCGAGAGCAACAAATTCAGGCGACATCCCAGTACCAAATTTAAGCGAGCAACAAATCTTTTTTGGTACTTTACTCTTGTTCCGCTAGTATGCTGAGGTTTTTCGTGATTATTTATACTTATTTTGCAAGCAACAATTTCGTAAATTGCATATTTCGGGAGCGACAAATTCAGACGACATCCCAGTACCAAATTTAAGCGAGCAACAAATCTTTTACTAATAATTTACTCTTATTCCGTCAGCACGTTGAGGCTTCTCGTTGTTATCTACACTTTTTTACTATAATATATTCAAAATAATGATATTTTGTGAGCAACAAATTAGCAACAAATTAGCAACAAATTCCTACGTAATTTTTGTGTAAGTTAGCTTTGTTATAGGTATATTGTTCCGCTAACTTAATCTTCTTTTAGCGAAACATCATTTTTTAAATAAACCGACAGAGCAACAAATTTTTTTCTTTGGGAACTTTTTAGCAACAAATGAGCAACAAAGAAAAATGTTTGTTAGAATCGATTCCGCTCACTTTGTTCCGTTAACTTATAAGACGTGATTCAAAGCCTCAGTGTCAGTTTTCATGTTAAGACCATTTGATTGACGATTTATATAAAGCATCTCAGACATTAATCGCTTATTGTAATTTCTCTCAGAATCCAGAACTCTCACATTTTCCCAATCAAAGTCGTGACCAAAATTAACTCTATGTTCTGTGATTACCGAACGAGTGGATGTGACTCTACGAATATGATTGCGATGTTCTGCTAATCTAGTATTTAATTTTCTTCCTGTTTGTCCTACATATGTAGCATCACAATTTCGACATTTTATTTGATAAACTACATTCCTTTTGGAAAACTTATGCAGTGGATCTTTGTGTACCCTAATAAATTTATTTAATTTATTAATACTGTAATGAGCCACCCTCGATCATATTATAATGTGATCGAATTATAATTTGGAATTTTGTATACAAATGTCTTGATAACCACTTGATATCGTGGTGAAGAAGGATATTAATTTCAACGTAATTCGTTTTGACACGTGCGTACACGCACACACGCAAGCACACGGATCAGACCTCTACATCACATCGTGCACGTTTATTCACATCATTAATTTTTCCAATGTCTTTTTCATTCCAGTCGCCATTTTAGGTTCGTCATTTTGAATTTTTACGCCATATGGCATCGAAAAATAGACATTTCAAGAAAAATTTTAAGCCCATTTAAAGAATTGTATCTCAAAAATTGAAATGGGCAGGGGGGTGGCCGATTTAACAGAAAACGCCCCATATATATAATTTTATTTATATAAAATGAATCTAGAATTAACTGAAGTTAAATATTTTCAACTAATTTATCTATACTTTTTAAGATTAATAGTTTATTCACTGTTATTCCGTTGAAAGGAAGTGCGATATTCTTTAATCTATTATAATGCCTTTTATGTTTATATAATATTAAAGCAAACAATATAGTTATACACACATATTATCAGAAAAAATAAAACAATAAATAATTACATACATGTACATATATAAATTCGACTTCTTTAATTCAATAATTTATTTTATTAAAAATTAAAAAAATTATAAGTAATTTCTTTAATTATCTAATCTTATGATCCAATAAAATATCAATTCGAAAATAGCAATTTTCAGAAAATACCGTTAAATGTATATTCTCATCGCACTCTTGCAATTAAATATAAGTTCAATGTTCGTCTTTTGTATATTATAAAATATTATTCAATGCGTAATACAGATAAGTATATATTACAAAATTAAATATTTATATATATATATAATAAGTTAAATTTTAACTACGTATATAAATCAATTAATTTACGTACAAGTAAAGTGATCTACGTACATATTTTAATAATGAAAATACAGGACATCTCGTGCTTATTGATTTAAAATTGCGCGCGCACGCGTTAATATATATTAGCGTACTATAATAATTGATTACTATAGTACTATTAAAATTAGCTCTATAAAGCTAGCAGGACCAAATCAGCAGAATCAAATCGGACCTATCGAAATTTTTAGTACTTATTTTGTACTAAATTGTACCATTAATGATAATTTTGTACCGTGTGCCATTTCGAAAAAAAATAGTGGCGCTGCTGGCTTAATATTAAATTAGCAGGACCAATTAAAAATAAAAGAAAAAAAGAAAAATATCAGAAATCAATACGATTGAATTTGTACTATTTTGTACTGCCAAAAACAATTCTATATTATGTCATTTCCAAGAAAACAATGACGTTGATAATATTTTAGCTGGCAATAGACCATAAAAAAATAAGGGAAAAAATTAACAACTGAATTTGTACTAATTTGTACCATTGAAAGTAAGTTAATATTTTACATGTTTTCTCCTTAAAATGACTATTAGTATATAATCTACTTACAATCTATTCTACGTCAAACCGTGCACCTTTGAAACATTATTTCATTTTTTTTTAATTTGCTAACATATTCAATAAGACACATGTTTCGTGAGAAAAATGTGAGATTTTTTTGTAAAGTTATTGACGCTTGTAAGTTGCATAAATTTATAAAAAACGTCGCTCAAAAAAATTTTCCGAGATTAAAAGTCCGGTTCTAAAGATCTTAAATTGATCTATATGATTGGATATAATTTTTAATTTATTATTTTTATATAAATAAATCATTTTTCATTTGTTTACAATTTTGATGAACAATTTTCATCTACTCATCAATTTAAAAATTTTATAAAAATATCATATTCCCGTTTCAATTATGAAGTAACTGAAAATTTCAAAATAGGACTCGAATTTTTTAACTATACAGTCCATTCGAGTTCTATTTTGAAATTTTCAGTTACTTCATAATTGAAATGGGAATATGATATTTTTACAAAATTTTTTAATTGATGAAGTGATGATGAAAAATGTTCATAAAAATTGTAAACACAAATGGAAAATAATTTATTTATATGAAAATAATCAATTAAAAATTATCCAATCATAGATCAATTTAAGATATTTAGAATCGAACTTTTAATCTCGGAAAAGCTTAAATTTTTTTTTGTACGACTAATTATTTCGACGATATAATAATTTTTTCCTTGAGTGACATTTTTTATAAATTTATGCAACTTACAAGCGTCAATAACTTTACAAAAAAATCTCACATTTTTCTCACGAAACACTTCTTTTATTATTATCTGTAGAATATGTTATGTGTAGAATATAGTAGTAAATTAAAAAAATAAAATAATGTTTCAAAGGTGCGCGGTTTGACGTAGAACAGATTATAAGTAGGGGAAACTAGAGGAATTGTGAGCAGCAGGTAATTATGCGCATCCTGGTTTAATACTTTTCCAATAGATGAAGACATTACCGTGGTGAAATTTTTAGGGAAGTCGTCCTTAAGATATAACTACAAAAGATACGACGTAAATACATCGCTAGCCAGAGAAATACAAAAAAGTGAAATTACATCTTGTTATCTTAGTATTCAGAAAATAAGGTGGCAAGTACGTATTTTTAATTTGTTTGTTTAAAATTGTACACGTTATTAAAGTACGCTATTATGTGCGTTTTGAGCTGTTATTTATTAAGTTTGGTTAGGAATTGTTGAAGTAATCGTATTTCGTACCGAGTCAGGTCGTGGCGGGTAACTGTGCGCAAGCGTTTTAAAATGCGCACAATTACCCATTTTCCATATACTGTATGACTAGCACTAGTTTTTTCGTTTCTTTTTGGCATTACTATTTTATTTTGCCATTTCATTTTGCCAAAGTCTATGTACATTTTTTTTTATTATTATGTTAGTTTTGTATTTTTTCTTAATATATACAATATATATTTAAAATATGTTTAATATATATTTATATTGAAATATAATGAATGTTCTGATTTCTATGTCAACATTCCACAATTCATTCATTTCTTACGACTTTTGTTTTGCGCACAATTACCCGACGCGTGAGAAATTTTTTTGCTTTTCTGTTTTTTTCTTTTGGTTAAATACAACTTTATTGAATGAAAATCTGTTCGATATGAGGATACATAATGGTAGAAGAATGTATATAATTTCTATTTCCATACTTATATCGCTTTAAACTTGGAAAATCATTCCATGACAATAAATTTCCCTTAGATGCGCACACTTACCCCACTTTCCCCTATATACTAATGAAGTCATTTTAAGGAGAAAACATGTAAAATATTAACTTACTTTCAATGGTATAAATTAGTACAAATTCAGTTGTGTTAATTTTTTTCCTCATTTTGCTTTTTTTTATGGTCCTGCCAGCTTAAATATTATCAACGTCATTGTTTTTTTGGAATTGACATAATATAAAATTGTTTTTGGCAGTACAAAATAATACAAATTCAATCGTATTGATTTCTGATATTATTTTTCTTTTTATCTTTTATTTTGAATTGGTCCGGTTAGTTTAATATTAAGCCAGCAGCGTCACGATTTTTTTCGCAGGAAGTCGTCCTCTTAAGATACAACTACAAAAGATATGACGTAAATACATCACTAGCCAGAGAAATACAAAAAAGGGAAATTACATCTTGTTATTTTAGTATTGTTAAAAAATGGCACACAGTACAAAATTATTATTAATAGTACAATTTAGTACAAAATAAGTACTCAAAATTTCGATAGGTCCGATTTGATTCTGCTGATTTGGTCCTGCTAGCTTTATAGAGGTATTAATTGATTACTATAGTAATATTAACCAGTATTAGTTAATATTACTATAATAATTAATTTTAACCCATTTTATATGCAAAATAAAACATTAAGTAAAATCAATGAGATATCCAGTACGTTTACCTTCTATTAAATTTATAATATCATAATATCAGTGAAATAAGAACTTTTCATAAATAATTGTGATTTAAGTTAAAGTAGATTATTTAATTAACCAACTGTTGCTCATACCTTTCCATGATGTAATATTTACAGAATACATAGAAATATACCTAATAAAATCGAAAAATCACAGCATTTAAAACACGCTAATGTTCCAAGCAGTAATTCGACGTCGTATGAATGTCCAAACCAAATCCCGTAAATGTCTATCATACGTACAATGTATCGCCCAAAGACGTCTAATAGACGTTAGTACGTCCAATCCCGAATGGCACATAATTCGGAAATTCATTTTTTCTGATCTACAAGTTGTTGGAAACAAAGAGAAGGACACCGAACAGTTATTGGGCTCCAAGATGAAAGTATATAAAATTGTTTAATAGTTCTCGGACTTTGCTGACGACAATTGTTTGCGCACTACTTGAAAATTGAACATATTAGCAACGTATTTTGGACATCCTTAAAATATTTGTGTAAATAACTTCATTATAGGGCGTCCAAGGAATGTCCTTGGAACGTATTTTAGGCATCTAACATACAGCGACATAAACGGGACTTTTCAGGACATATTTCGGACGTGCAAGGATATCGAATTGTTGTTTGGAATGTTTCTCTCGAATTAATATTTGATTTAATAATGACCCAACTAGCAATTTACTGACAGATTGGCAACAAATTTGATAAAATTCTTATTGCAAAATTTATTGCCTTCCTATCATGAAAAATTAGTAACATACTTTACCCAAAATCTATCTTTGAAAGCTATATGGAAAATTGTCAAAACAAAATTCAAAATTTAATTCCAAAAAGTTCAAGATCGGGAAAAAAACTAAGTCCTTTTTTAGATTAAGAATTTAAAAATTATAAATTGAAAAAACATATAAGTTCATAATTCGATATAAAAGAAATGATCTAAAATTTTGTCTATTTAATCTAGTTATAACTTTTAGGATTTAAGAGTTTAGAATGCCCTTCCCTCGAAAGGAAAAATTCATTGTTGTCAGCTTTTATAGCTGAGTTATTGATGTAATTTCTTAATATAAATTTTATCATAATTATGTTTTCCTACGTTTAACTGGAATGAATAAAACTGTAAAGTTTCTCTGTACAATTGTATGATTACATGCAATTATTTTATCGCTATTACAGGGATTCCCAAAGTATGAGTTCTGACTCACTAGTGAGTTGCGAACAAATTTTTAGTAAATCACAAAAATTTTTTAATGTTAAATTACACTTCATTACTTCAGGTAGTTATAACACGAACTTGCGTACACATGCTCTTTCATGACTTTGTATATATGTGAAATTAGATTTTCAACAATGATAGGAATTAAAACTAAATTCCGAAACAAACTATAATTATCAAATTCTTTGTGTCTAAAAATGCCACACATTTGATGTCGATGTCAAAGTTATTAACAAACAAAGGAAACAAAAAATTAAAAAGTAGAAGCAAAGTATAAATGATACAATTAATTTATCCCTCCCACTTTCTTACTTTTTCATATCTATTAAAGTTAGATCACGGATGTATATAGTTTTAAAAAATGGGACATGATTCACATATAAGTTTGGGAAGCCCTGATAGATTAAATATGAACATTTTAAAAAATATATGCAAAATTCATTGCTACATTAACACATTTCCTGCCAATTTTCAATAACTTTTCATTTGAACTGTGTAAGTTACATGTATCCAACAATGAGACTAATAATTTGCTTACACAATACATATATAACATATATAATACGTTCATAAAATTATAGATTATTATCATGAAGAAAACTAATAATGTTTCATAATGTGATAACTGTATTATATATAACATTTAAACATCAATACATGACTACTCGGGAAAAAATATTTTATATATAATTGTCTATAATTATACATATTTATATAAATTATATACAGGGTGTCCCGAACTTTTTTGCCAATCACTTTTTTGTAGATAGAGCGGACTAAACCGAATCGAAAAGTCCTCTATCATTTTGCAATTTTCGCAATAGTTAACAAGATATTAATTACTAGAAATTGCAAAATATTGGTCTTGAATAATTTTCACTCAAATACTATCAACTTTACAGAAAAAC
This sequence comes from Trachymyrmex cornetzi, assembly GCF_001594075.2. NCBI lineage: Eukaryota > Metazoa > Arthropoda > Insecta > Hymenoptera > Formicidae > Trachymyrmex > Trachymyrmex cornetzi. The sequence goes on along the minus strand of NW_017298619.1, from coordinate 643,390 downwards.
TGCAAGAGACAAAAATCATTTATTTTCTTCTCATAAAGTTTTGAGAATTTTTTCAGAATTTTTTATTAACTTTTCAGTACTGCATTTTCTTATTTTTACCAACGCACGCGTGAGAAAATATAGTATTAAAAAATTCTGAAAAAATTCTTAGAACTTTATGAGAAGAAAATAAATTATTTTTGTCTCTTTTTGCAGCTTTTCTAAAAAGTTCATAGTATTTGAGTAAAAAATTATTCAAGATCAATATTTTGTCTTGAATAATTTTTTTTAATAATGGTAATTTTTAGTAATGAATATCTTGTTAATTACTACGAAAATTGCAAAATGGTAGAGGACTTTTCGACTCAGTTTAGTCCGCTCTATCTACACAAAAGTGATTGGCAAAAAAGTTCGGGACACCCTGTATAAACTTGTATATAAAATTATATCAGGGTTGATAAAAAACATGTTTTTAACGTGTTTTAAACAGTTTAAAACATGCTTAATTGATGTTTTTAATATGTTTTAAATATGTTTTTTTT
>NW_017298619.1:642032-642774 GCF_001594075.2 Trachymyrmex cornetzi | reverse complement strand
GACACCCTGTATATAATTATATATAATTTTATATAATTTTATATAATTATATATAGAATTTTTTTTCCCGTATATAAAATATTTTATGACGTTTTTTCATGCAGTAGGTAACACAATATCATAAAATATTAAATAGAAAGTTAGGCGCGAGGCGCATATGCGGCAGGGAATGTGTTAAATGAAATAATCGCAATGAAATGATTAATATACAGAGTATCTGGAATTTAAATATCGAAACTTGGAGTGTGTAGGGGATCGATAAACTAAGAGAAAAAAGTTCTAAAGAGATATGCTCGTTTTTGTTTCGTTTTGAAGAAAATCACAAAAAAGACAAAACGTAGTTGCTTCGTTCTTGCACTGTCTCTAAAATATTATTGTCGCTAAAATCGTACACGAAAACAATAATAATAATAATTCCGTTTTCAAGTGAAAACTTTTTTTGTTTATTCTTCTCTAGTGGAACTATTTTTTTACTCGACAGATTAAATGCAGCCAGATATACAGATTTTTTGGAGACTGATTTCTTTGATTATTTAGAAGACATCCACTTGTAGCAACGGATTGAAATGTGGTTTCAACTCGATGAGTGTCCAGCTTATTATGGCAGACAGACCTTTTACTCGAGCTTGGCTAGATAGACCTTTTCCACAACGATGGATTGAACGTAGGAGGAGTAATTCCTTGACCACCTCAATCACCTGATTTGACACCACTGAACTTTCTTGTATGGGGGGGGGGGGGG
>NW_017298619.1:631553-642020 GCF_001594075.2 Trachymyrmex cornetzi | reverse complement strand
CGTCGTCAATCAACTCAAGAGAACAATTGAGAAATCGAATCGAGGCTGCAGTGCACCAAATATCGCTAAATCAGTGTTTAGCTACAAAGTGAGCTGTCCGTACTAGATGCAACGCTTGCATTGCTGCAAGAGGCTAACATTTTAAACAATATCTACATTAAACAAGTGAATAAATACAGCATGAATAAGTAATAAGAAAGTACAAAAATGAAAACTACGTTTTGTCTTTTTTTGCGATTTTCTTCAAAACGAAGCAAATACGACCATATGTCTACAGGATTTTTTTTCTTAGTTTATTGATTCCCTATACGCTCCCGAAGTTTTGACATTTAAAATCCAGACACCCTATATAAGAAATGATGACAAATGTACAGTTTATTAGAACTGAATGATTAATGATTCGTAATATTCGTAAAACTACTGCTATCACTACCGTTTATAACGACCTTTTATCAACTGCAATGCCTTTGCCATAAGTGGTGCCTTTGTCTTCTTCATGCCACTTGATGCTAATAAAAATAATTATTGGTTAAAATAGATATAATACATTTTAATTTCCATAATATTCAGGGCTTGGTAAAATAATTGATGACTTATTTAAAATAAAAAATATAAAATAAGTTCCAAGAACTTATTTAAAATATTAAATACGAAATAGGTCACAAGAAATTATTTCAAATATAAAATAAGAAATAGGGCCCAAAAATGCATTTATTTATTTAAAATATAGAATAACTTTTATTTAAAAAATATAAAAATAACTTCTCTTTTATTTTAAATAAGTTTTCAAAAGGTATTTCTTATTTTAAATAAAATATAGATTTCGAAAACTTACTTAAAATATAAAATAAGAAACATGTATTTTAAATAAATGTTTTAAACAGTAAATACAAAATATTTTAATGATTTTGCTTATTTGAATATATGCATTTATAAGTGCATTTATAAGTATAACGCTTCAGTTTTTTTATAGCTATAGCCTGTAATTAATACTTAATAAACCGAAAGAAAAAGGGCTACGAGCCTAAGATTAATCGTTATAGATTAAAATTTGAAACCGTTAATAAATAAAACATGTCATATAGTTAAAATATAAACCTTTAATTTTCCAGCAATAAACAACAAAACAAAAATGAACGTTTCGATCCCTATTGGATCATTATTAATGTTAACAAAAATAACAGTGGAATTATTACAAAGCATATAAAAATTATAATTCGCTCTCAATCGCAGTATTAATATTGTGGCGACTCGCCACTAGAGGTCCACGGGACTCACTCGGTTCGCGTAAGCACCGCGCCGCGCGAATTCCCTTTAAATAGAATATCATTTTGGATTCATTCCGTCTAAGGTAAGTCCCACACTACATCGCCTTATTGATGAGTCTAGTAGTGTGGGACCAGTCAATCATGTAACTTTTCCAACTGTGAAATGTGAAATTGTTCACGTGAACTTTTTAGCCAAGTGGTGGCGGAAAGACGGAAATCTAGGGAATTGATAAATATACTTCGGAATTAACATGTCTTATCCTCCGACAATTTATTTCAAGGCAGATGCCATTAATAATTGAAGAAGAAATAATATCGCATTGACGGAAGAAAGGTTATATATATGTAACTATTATAATAATATTTTTTTCTATGTTATTATGAATATAGATTATATAGGTTATTATGGGTTATAGATTATATGGATTGCTCAGCCGTCCATGCAATATCGCATATGTAATCGCTATACATGAAAAGTTTCACGTGAGATCTCGATGAGTGAAAAATGAAAAGTGAAAAGTGAAAAATGAAATGTGGAAAGTTTCACGTGAAAATACATGATTAACCCCCAGGACGAAACGCTGCGACCACAAAGCTTCGAGTCGGGCCTCCTTAGTGGACATTGCCACAATATTATCAAACTCGCGCAGTATGAAGTAATATTATAAGAATGTTGTAATCAGTAATCATGTATTCTTCTTTATGTATGTAGATTATAGACAAATATAATTGTTTTTGTTAAAAAGCACAAATAATGTAAAAGCACATATAATGTAAAAATATAATTTATTTATTAACGGTTTCAAATTTTAATTCATAACAATTAATCTTAGGCTCATAACCCTTTTTCTTTCGATTTTTTAAATTTATTGAGCCTTATTACTATTATAGTTTAATACTTAATAGTATTGACTCTTCGCAAATCAGGTGGAAAATCAACATGAATCATATGTGGTATTTTATACCTCATGCAATACTTCATCATAAGTATACTATTAGGTGTTAAACTTAACTCCTATCGTTTTTTCGTCTCGAAAATCAATTTGTTTCGAAGGGAAGATGAATGAATACCTCAATCAAAGTAATTTCCTCCATTTTCTACTACTTTTTCCCATCTCTCCGGCAACAGGGCAATCCCACGACGGTAGAACGTGGTGTCTTTCGAGGCGATCCATTCATCCACCCATTTTTGAACTTCGTTGTAACTGGAGAAGTGTGTGTCCGTAAGTGCGTGTTGCATCGATTGGAAGAGATGGTAATCCGACGGTGCCAAGTCTGGAGAGTACGCTGGGTGCGGCAGAACTTCCCATTCAAGCTCTCGAAGTGTCTGCTTCACGCTTTTCGCGACATGCGGTCGAGCGTTATCATGCAACAAAATGACTTTGCGTCAATTGTTGGCTACGGATGATCTTTTTTGCATCAATTCGTCACTCAATCGATATAATTGCTGTTTGTAGCGATCGGCTGTAATGGTTTCATTTGGACCCAAGAGTTCATAATGCAGCACACCTTCCTGGTCCCACCAAACGTACAGCAAGGTCTTATGCCCGTGAATATTCCTCTTCGGTGTTGAAGCAGATGGTTGGCCGGGGTCCACCCATGATTTTTTCCGCTTGGAATTATCAAAATAAATCCATTTTTCATCGTCAGTCATGATGCGCCACAAAAAACTTTTTTCTTTACCTGGCAAGCAAAGAAGTCGCAATAGTCAAACGATTCAAAATGGCACTTTCTGACAACTCATGTGGTAGCCATCTCCCTTCCTTATGGATCTTTCCCATGACATGCAAGCGTTTTGAGACGGCCTTTGGAGTAACGTTTAACTGTTTCGATAAAAACATTTGAGCTGGATTCTGATTAAGCAATTCTTGCAGCTCGACATCTTCAAATTTTTTCGGCTGTCTTGGACGTTCTTTGTCTCACATCAAAATCACCGTTTCGGAAGCGTTCAAACCAAACTCTGCATGTTCTTTCCGATGGAGTTTCATCACCATACACTTCGGATAATAAGCGATGCGCTTCAGCTGCGGTTTTCTTGAGGTCGAAGTAGTGAAGAAGCACACGTCGGAAAAACAGCTTATCGCGATTCATTTTCAATCGATTGGAAAATCTCTTTGGCGTCGAAAAATCTAACCTGTGAGGATTGAATCACTTTCAGCGATGTCTAAACTACAAAAGACATATGACTTCATCGTCGAAACTCGCCAGCGTTGGAGCCAGCACCCTCTAGTAGCGAGCGATAGGAGTTAAGTTTAACACCTAATACAATAACTTAACTACTTATTGTCACTTTTACTGACGGATCGGTAACATAATTGATACAATTTATTTAAAATAAAAAATATAAAATAGGTTCGAGAAAATTATTTAAAATACAAAATCGATAAAAACTGATACAACTTGTTTAAAATAAAAAATATAAAATAAGTTCCAAAAATATTCTTGAAGCTTTCACGAGTGCTTTCTATATAAAGATTATGCGTTTCGTGGGTTTTCTCCATGTCCAGATTCATTCTTGGAATGGATTCAGATTATTCTGTTTTATTAGTTGCGATTATTTGTTAAATTTGCGTTAAATATATATTTTTTTATTACTATTACTAACGTTATATTATAATTTTTGGCTCGTAGCCCTCTTAGGTTATAGTAATTTATAATTTATTGAGCCTTATTACTCATATTATTTATATTTTTATTTTAAATAAATTGTATCAATTATGTTACCGATCCGTCAGCAAAGTTTCAAAAATTTGTTTAAAATATTAAATAAGAAATAGATCAAAAGAAGTTATTTATATATATATAAAATAATAAATACTAAATAATTTTTTAATTTTCACACACACACACGCGCACGCACACGCACACACACACGCACACATTTAAAATATATATTTTTAATAAATTTATTTGAAATAAGACCGAGCTCATCGGCGGTGATTGTAAAACAATATTCGTCGCATTGTTAACTGCACCACCGCCAGTTAACTTTTTCTTTACACTGGAGATAGTAGCAGGAGTGGCATTAGCTGTACCATATTTTGCTTGTTTTTTCAATACATTACGTGGTGGTTTCACGACATTATCTACATAAGCAAGTTTAGTCGATCTCATTGGGACGGACTTATCTATAGATTGTTTGATATTGGCGGTGAGTGTTTTTAATTTTGCTTCTCTTTCATCCAAGCAGCGCTATTTAATGTTAATATGCATTACAATGTTAATATAAATAAGGCAAATTATAAGTCCATTATATATAAAATTTTAAACACATTGTTGCATACGTTATTGTTCTAGTTTTATAATTCTTAATTCATTTACCATGTACATTTCACGCCATGATTCCATTTCCTGTCTCTCTTTATTCTTAAACTCCCGATTACAATGATATTTCCATAATATGTCTGTATCTTCTATGAGGTATGGATTATGATGCTCTAACATAAATAATTGATCACATGTGGCACGTTCTAGGATTGGCTTTAATATATCATATGGTACACCGCCAGTAAACTCGAGTGCTAGCAATAAAAATATTTATCATTAGAACATTGGAACATTGACATAATTTCACCGGAATCAAGAAAGATGCTTACCATCGATATTTTCTATCAACACTCTGATGCACATTTCATATAATGTCGGCACGCTTGTGTAACCAACCTTGTTACCAGAATACACTTTTGTTCTGGAACAAAAATAAATAATGCACAAAGTAAACAGTACAATAATAGATATATTAAGATATAAAATATTATTTTATCATTTGTATTGCAAAGAATACGTATAATTACCTTTGATTCTTGATATAAATGATATCATCAACAGGCTTAATTTCTTCTTTGCGTTGCATAGGATTAATGTATGGCAGTGGCTTGTAATTGGGACTAATTTCAGGTAATGTAGATGCCAAATCCACATTTAATGGTTCCAATTTTACATTTGGTGCTAGAAGAGATGGTGGCTAAAAATAGTTTTTAATTGTTAGATTTAGTTCTTTTAACAATTAAAGATATACTGTATAATAGAATATAAAAGTTACATTTGGATTGTCATCGCATTCTGGTTCAATTTTCACAGTTGGCAATTTTTTATTAGTAACAGGGGACGTCAGTTCTGTTTTACTTGACTTACTGGGATTTGAATTCGATAAATTACTTTGACGTTTTTTCAATAGCTGAGGCATGGAGCACATACCAAGTGCTTCTGCAAAACTTGTACCTGAAAAGAATAGAAATATGATACGGTTGTATCCAATATTCATTGAATAAACTTTCATATAAAATTACAAATTTTATACAAGTTTTGTAATTTTTTAAAATATTCTACATTTATTTATTTTTTTAATAATATTAGTTAATTTAACTACTCAGTAATATTATTTATCTATTAATAGTATTAACAATGAATAGAATCGAATTCAATATAAGAAATTTCAAAAGACAAACTTTTATTAAATCTAAGAGGTATTGGTTTAAAATATTGTGTAAAGTTTGCTGAATTTAATTATTTTTTTATTGCATATAATTTTCTATCCTTAATCATTTTTATTAACTATAGACTTTGTAAAAATTGGGTTGATTCAAGATAAAGTATACGCTTATTAATATACAAACAATGATTGTGTTCCAAGATTCACTGTCAGTGCTGACAAAAATGTATAGTATATGTAATGTAAACTGTAGATTTTCAGCGCTGTGAATTTTGAAACACAGCCAACATGTATCATATTTATTTGTTATATTATAAAAAGTAATTCAATGTACAAAAGACTTTATGTAAAAATATATGAGAAATTTTGGATGAAATTTTGAATAAAATTAAATCTTACTTTTTTTTTAGTAAAAGCTATAAATTTAAGAATATTTTGATTTTATAAAATAAGCTTTCAAATGTATTCTATAACATTAAATTCTACAATATTCATAAAAATTGGCTTAATTGCATATATAATTTATTTTACAATTAAAAATAAAGAATGAAATAAATATAATATATAAGAGATCTAATATATGTAGAGTCCGACAAAAACTTTTTCCGAAACTGAAAACGAACACTCATTATGTGTCAATTTCGACTGAACCCATATAGTTCTTCTTTATAAATATTATTTTTAATGTGTGATTATTGTTTCAATAATTAAATTATGATGTTTATGAAGAAGTATTTATATTCTTCGGCCAAAATTGACACACAACCGAAATTTCGGTTTTTTATTTCGGCTGAAATTTAATTGTTTCAATAAATTATGATGTTTATGAAGAAAAAGTATATGATATATAGGAATGTCTATACATATGACCTTATAGGACTCCTATTTTTTAATTTTGGTTACGGTTTCGGTTGAAATTGACATGTAGCCGAGTGTTTCGGTTCAATTTCGGTCAGACTCTAAATATACGATAATCAATATGATTTAAGATAATATAATATAATCTAAGAAAAATAATTTTAAAACAAAATATGATTTTATTTGTAAAGTTCTGAAAATTTATTTATTTTTTAATTATAAGTATTTAAAAATGATATTTTTATAAAAATTGCTTTCAGATTATTGAATTTTATTTATTTATGTTATTATATTATTACTTTTAAGTACAATGTGACATAAATGATTCTTTTAACACACCAGAATTGCAATCTATTCCTTCATCACCATTTATTTCTTGCATTAATTTAATTTTTGTCTCTTTTTTCTTCTCACATTTACTCTTATTCTCCTTATGCTCCTTTCTCTTATCCTTGTCTTTGCTCTTAATATAATCTTTACTACTACAGGAACTGACTCTTGATTTAGAAGTTTCTTTGCTAGAATGATGATTGGAATCTTTTTTTGTATCATATTTTTTATGACTAGTATGTTCTTTTTTTTTATGCTTTTGTTTTTCACTGCTGTTCTTTACTTTACTACTTGATTCTTGGGACTTAAGCTTACTGGAACTGCTCTTGGATTTTTCCTGTAAATACTTCTCCTGTTTAATATTTTGTTTGTTATCAGTTGTTGAAAATTGTTCATCTTCTACTTTAATTTTCACCTCTATCTGAATTCCAGAAGATTTCAGATGGGAACGATTATGTTCTGAAACAGGTGGTTGAGATTTTTCGTCGTCACTTTTGCTATCTGATAATTTCGTCTTCTTATTTTCTTTCATCAGGGAACTGGAGTCGTTTGCTTTTCTCTTTCTATTATTGTCTTCATTTATTTGGGTAATTTTATCATTAGTCTTTTTCAAATCATCACTCTTGCTATGATTATATTTTGTCGAACTATAACCTTCTTTATTTACGGTACTTTTATAGCTTTTTGATTCTTTGGACCTTTTTTCACTATGAGAATGATGTTTAGAAGAATGTTTACTTTTTTCATACATTTCATGTTTTTCCTCTGACTTGGACAAATGCACTATACTATGTTTCATAGAAGTATTCTTGTCTTTCTTATGTCTATATTTTGATTCTGATAACTGTTCAAATGAAGAATCACTTTCTTCCATATCCTCTGGTACTGGAGATTCAGAAATATCAGTATAAGTTTTAGAGGCATCAATTAAACGTGTTTCATCCTCATCTTCTCTATCACTGGAATCTTCAATATCATCTGCTACCATAGTCTTCCATTTGCAAACTAGAGATTTAGCAGCATCACCCACAGCACCATGATATTTTCTTAAGCCGTTCACAGTTCTTCCTACTCCTGTCTGTTGAAGATGTTGTACTGTCACGGGTAGCTTATATAATTTGGAAATGTAATGTAAAATCTGTGGAAACACAATAATATGTCTTATGTTACATTATTATTTTTAGAAATATCTATAAAAACGCACAAGATCTTTTTATGATTTCTACTAACGATAATATGACAATAAAATATAAATTAAGTAATATGATAAAGAGAGATAAATAAATATTTATACAATATTTCTTTAAAAACATTATATACACTTGTAAGAATATCAAGAATAAAAATAATTGTTATTATAAGATGATATTTATACAAGTAGACATTATTCAAAATTCTATTATGTATAAATATTACATGTATATGTATAAGATAGAATTTTGAATAATCTCTATTTGTAAATATTGTAATGATCTTATAATAACAATTATTTTTGTAATTATTTTTAATCTTACATAAGAAACATGTAATATAATCTATCTAAGGGTATATATTGTACAAACATTTATTTGTAGCATCATGACATTGTTGGCATCATGACATTGTAGCATCATAACATTGTTTAATTTATAGTTTAATGGCACACACACGAACACACGCATACATACACACATATTAACACTAGTAGAGATTGTTAAAAGATATTTATAAAAGATTTAACATGATATAACATATGTCCAAGAAAATGGTATTTGCAAAAATAGTATTAATATAAATATATAGATAGTTGATCTATGATTACAAAGAGTTTTGCATACAGCTGGTTAGTATTTATATAAATTATTGAACTCTAATATCTTATTATAGCATTATCGTACTATAATATACATACCCGATCCTCGTTATCACCACAAGTCTCTAAATTGCGTTGACAGTGAGAAATTTTATCTACAATAGACATCCTGCAACTACGACTACCAGCTGTTAACTACTAATATTGCTTGCAAAAAAGACTAGACACCCAAACGCGAATGAATACAAACAATTCTCTGAGGCACTCCGAAGGCGAGATAAAAGGCAATAAGTGAGCATACGTGTGGTTTAGTTACAGCACACAGCTCTGCACACAACTGCACACCTCATGTAAAGACGAATTTGCATAATGCTATTCTCAGAAAAATCGATCGATCACCTTAAAGCTAAAGAAGCAATTGGAAGCACTAATACCGCGTTTCTCGTACGTACGATTGGTTCATTTCTTCAAAGATTAAAAAAAAGAATTTACGTTTATGCCAACTTGATTGTACACAGCTTTTTATGGCCGCAGTACAGACTCTTGCATAACGCACAATGCAATGGGGCATAAGGCAATCATCCAATCAAAATTCTTTTTTTCCATGAAATCGGAGAAAAGGAAAGATTTTGATTGGTTGATTCGCTTATGCACTATGCGTTAAGCGGCGTCTACAATGAGACTTTAAGGCATAAAACTTAAGCTTTAAACCTTAAGCCGTAAAAAAATGTCCAATCATAGTCGATTATTCTTCTCACATTTGACTGTGATTGGTCAATTTCTTAAGACTTAAGGCTTAAAGCTTAAGTTTAACGTCTTAAAATCTCATTGTAGACGCCGCATTATGTGATAAGGGTTCACACATGAAATGCATAACAGAGCATAAGCCTACAATAAGGCCACTAAACCAATGAGCATCTTATGTAAATCAATATGGCGACTTAATGCTGGATGCTCATTGGTCCAGCGGTCTTATGTTATGTTTATGCTCTATTATGCATTTCATGTGCGATAGGCTTTAAGTTTTTCTATGTGCGAAGGCCTTATGGCCGCAGCACACACTCTTGCATAACGCATAATACATAGTGCATAATGGAATCAACCAATCGAATTCTTCTTTTCCATGGAATGAGAGGAAAGGAAAGCTTCTGATCAGTTGATTCGCTTATGCACTATGAGTTATGTGTTATGCAAAAGCTTGTAGGCCGCGGCATAGACTAATGGAATCAACCAATCGAATTCTTCTTTTCCATGGAATGAGAGGAAAGGAAAGCTTCTGATCAATTGATTCGCTTATGCACTATGAGTTATGTGTTATGCAAAAGCTTGTAGGCCGCGGCATAGATTTTTGCGTAAGTCCGAATCTACAATAGATTTTTAAGCCTTAAGTCATAAGAAATGGGCGAATCACAATCGATTATTCCCCTCGGATTCGATTGTAATTGGTCAATTTCGTATGGCTTAAAGCTTAAATCACCTGTTGTGGATCCGGACTAATGCATAAGGCATAACGCATAGCGTAACGTGTAGCAACGCACAAGCTTATACATAAGCTTGTACTATTTGGAATGTCTCAATGGGAAATAAGATAATATTATATAATTATACAATATCATTATATTATATAATTTTGTAAATAATGACAAATACGTCATATTCCTATCTGGGATGTCTAAACGTACTTATCTATCAGGGGTGATCCCGATTGATCACGGCTCGATTGGACACCACCAATCTCAGCGACCGGTGCTTAGGAGCTTTGTAGTCTCAAGCGCTGTGAGTGGCTC
>NW_017298619.1:625333-631339 GCF_001594075.2 Trachymyrmex cornetzi | reverse complement strand
AATCAACTAATCAGAATCTTTCCTTTCCTCCCATTCCATGGAAAAGAAAAATTTTGATTGGTTGATTCCTTTATGCACTATGCATTATGCGTTATGCAAGAGTGTGTGCTGCGGCCTTTATGCGCTATGCAAGATTTACCGAACGAGAAGTGGGGATGGAAATAAGGGACTCTGATTGGTTGATTCGCTTATGCACTATGTCTTATGCATTACGCAAAAGTCTGTGTCGCGGCCTTGTGTCTGGGCTCTTAAGGCCCAGTTTCACAACTGACGGTTAATTCTTAACCGAGGTTCAACTCATTCATTATCTCTTTTCAATTCTAGAATTGGAAAAAGATGAGAAATAAGTTGAACCTCAGTTAACCGTCAGTTGTGAAACTGGGCCTAAGCAAGCGGACGAAGTGACTTAAGGTGCGTTCCCTAACGCGCATAATGCGCATGATGCATCCATTGTCCTTGTTTAACATTTGGTGAGCAACAAGGACAAACGACGCATTATGCGCATCATGCGAGAAACGGAACGCACCCTTAATAAAAAGTGGACGCTCAAGATGGCCACTCAAGGGCGCCAATATTGAATATTTTTTCATTTTAATAGGATGGCGATACTGGAAATACCTCAAAAGTTACTGCGATTATTAGATATAATACAATATTATTTAAAATATAATTTCCAAGATAATTTACTTGGTAACTGTATGCTTCATTCATAATTTTTATCAGCGAATTATCTTGTGCTTGAGATTCAAGACGATTGAACAAGTACAACCAAAATGTAATAAATAGGTTTTAATATTAAAACATTATCACTTGTTGCGAGAAATTTATCATAAAAAGTTTATCCCTTGTCACTATTTTAAAGCAATCATAAAAAGTTAACCCCTTGTTACTATTTTAAAGTAATCTTAAATTGTTATTAGTATTTTAAAAAAAATTTTATGAAGCAGGCACTGAAGTAGCAAATATTGAAACTAGAGAACTGAAAAAGATACAAGATGTAATTTACAAACGATAAATCCAACTTTAATTATGGATCTATGGAGCAGGATCGGTTTTAGAACATGCAACGAAGTTTTGGAATAGATTTGAATACAGTTCATATTTAATCAGGAAATGACAATTGAAAGAAATAAGTAACTTTATTACGTAATAGATTGTAAAATAATGTAAAAAAATTCTATTATCACATATTGTTATAATATTTTATCTTTTAAATATAATATCTTATCCTTATAATATAATTGTTAATCTTATCAATATTTATTGTCCATTAAATAATATAAATTTCGTATTTTATTGCTTGTGCTTATGCTGTTACACGCATACTTAATTCTTAAATTAAAGTAAGTTTTGGTAATCAATTTTATCAATAAGTTTATATGATTTTCTAACGGATTATCGTCCATTGCAATTGGTCTTTAACAGTCTCTTCTAAAAAGCATGGAGAAGACAAGCTATTATTTATTTGATTCTCTGGTTTTTTACTCGAACTTGGACAATTCAAAATATCTATTTAACTCAATGGAACACAATTACCAAGACCACCTTCACGAATCACAGCATAAATAAAGAGTTTCTTGTAAGCAGCCATAAATCGGCGACAAGTAGGATTATTGTAGTCTCCATGCGATCTTATTGATCCAAAAAACAGTTCAATATGATCTTGGCTGCATTTATAGACAGGCAAAAATTTAAGAGATGGATTTTCACAATTAATGTGTATATATTTATGTCATAAATATTTACGATCGATTGTAAACATACAGCGAATCCGATAAATCATGTTTTCCTATTCGACTCGATAATTCGTTGTCAGTTATCAAACTTTAAGCCCAAAATATATTTATTGAACTGCAAAATCCTTTATTGACTCTATACTTTATTCACATACTGCTTTTTTGAAACCAAATCCAGACAATTTATGCGAATTTAATATATCATAAGCGTCATTCATGATTATAATAAAATTTAGTTGCATCGCAGTTCTTAAAATCGTTAAATTGTTTTTACAAAATATCAATGAATCTGCCACGGATCTACTCAATAATTATATTGCAAGTTTAACTTTCATTTTTTATTTAAAAAATTGAATGTGCTGCCTTCTTAACTTATTTCCTAAATGGAGACCTTCAGTTTCCTGCAATTCACATAACTTAATAAAAAGCATAATTGATAATATCACCGTTCTCGTCGATTATTATTTTTTTATCTCCGAAAGTGTTTTGCACTAACTTTATCATATGAGACGGATCTGGCAATATTTGCACTGTATGATTATCACTTTTGAAACTGATTTCCATATTTTGTAAGTTTAGCGAACATCCAAACAAATTGGCCATTACAAAATTAGCTTGACGACCATCAAAAGTTAAAATTGTAACATTTACACCACAATCAAAAAGCGCTTTCAAACACTGTAACCAAATTCATTTCTTGAGTCTCGTTGAGCCCATTTATGAAAAAATATTCTACAGAGCATTTTCAAGTATCATTAATAGCAACAATTGTGAAAACAAAAGCTTCTCGTACAATATTTCTATTATGATCTAGTGAAACTCTGAAATCTATATATCCGTAGTATTTTTTACCATCAAATTCTATTTTATGTCTTCTCTCTCTTATAGCTATTTCATTCATTATTAATGCACACATCTGTCGTTCAGAACTTTTCGCTTTTACTTCAATCATTTCCAGAGCTTCTACAGATAATCCCAATGATGCGTTAACTGTTGAATACCACTTAGATAATGTCTTGGAATGTGGCAAACAGTTATTAAATTTCTTTCGCATATAATTATACGCTTTTCCTAAAAAAAAATGGAGCATTATAGCAAACTTTCTTATTTCCTCCTGATATTGTTTTTGAACAATGCTTTTTGTCATTTTTTGAAATAACCTATTAATTAGTTGTTTATTTGGTCCAAACTCCTGCATTATTGTATAAACGTTGTCATTTGATACCAAGTTTTGTTAAATAAGTTCGTTTATAATGGATTTTAATTTGAATATTTGTTTTCGCTGATTCCAATTCTTTTTCTGCAATTTTCTGATAACATTCGATTTATCAGCAAGTAATCGTCCTAATGATACAATTTTTTTCTTTAATGTAACTTCCTTCGATGTATCACTTGGCAAAATTTCCAATGAAACATCAGTTTTATGGCTAATTATGTCCAAGTTAGTAGAAGGCAACGATTCTATGTCAATATTTCTGTTAGATAGTTGAAATTCTATATCAACATTTGTTTGCTCGATGAGTTGTGACTTACTCATTTGTAAAATATCATTGACAGTTGACTTTTCCATAATCATAAAAATATCCATATTAGAATTACAATTAATCGATGCTATATCTGTCGACGTGTTAGTTGTCCTGTTCGTTAAAGATGTTTCATTGATACTTTCTGTCTGTGAACATATTGATGCGTCAATTTTTTCCTGCAAAAAGATAAATTATTGTTACTCATTAAATACTATTATGGAACATCTTTGTTACTGCATGATGTTAGATATGGTTTTTATGACATTTACTAATGTAAGTGGAATGTTAATCTGAAACAAGTTAACTGATTTTCTTCAGTTACTTTGCAGATAAATTCATATCAAAATATTATTGCATACAAAATTATATATAATAATCTATACAATGTAATATAAATATAAAAAATGTAACATATATATTAATATATAAGCACAAAAAAATATATTCTATAATTTTTCAACTTACATATTTTGATCTTAAAACATGTATTGTTGGCATAGAAAACGGTTTCAAGCGAACTTTCATAGCTGATGTTCTGTCAAAACATGATTCGTCGAAATGTTGCGAACAAAGCGTAGTATAATTTACACTTTTGTCTAATCTTTTGTCCTTATTACAAAAATTTATCCAGGCACATTTTTGATTTTCGTTTTTAGGAAACCTGTTTGTGAAAAATTATTTAGTAATTATATGTATGAATCTACGATTGTACAATAATATACATCAATATACATATAATAGAATATAACCTCCAAAATATACAATTCTCATTATTACTGATAATACTAACCGATGAAACGTTATCCCATAATTTCGAGCTGAAGTTGTTACACCACACGCCCGGCAATGCACCATGGTGCTTTTTATAATATTTATTAATAATAAACTATTTTGTAGCTCAATATATTTTTCCTGTTGAAACTTGTATATCATAAAAAAAAGTGGACGCTTAAGATGGCTGCCATAATGTACATCCGTCGGCCGTCCGAGGATTTAGCTACCCCCACTATTAGGGCCTGCGCACAATAAAGGAACAAGAATTAGATATTAAGATTTCAACCTATCAGAAATCGTGTATTCCGATGTAATCAGTTTCTGATATGTTGAAATCTTAATATCTAATTCCTGTTCCTCTATTGTGCGCAGGCCCTTAAGGCCCGTCTACAATACACGGAGTAAGAAGTAAGCGTAAGAAATTGACCAATCGGGTGTCGTCTACAATACACGGAGTAAAAAGTAAGAGTAAGAAATTGACCAATCACAGTCGATTATTCTTCTCACATTCGACTGTGAGTGGTCAATTTCTTACTCTTACTTCTTACTCCGTGTATTGTAGACAGGCCTTTAGGCGACCACGTCTCGATTGGACACTACCAATCACAGCGACCGGTGCTTAGGAGCTTTGTAGTCTCAAGCGCTGTGAGTGGCTCGTGTACAATTGAGCCGTGTCCAACTGGGTGCCATCCCTGTTTAGGTATATCATAGTACATAACCCGTACCGTATCAATACGGCGTACCATTATCGACAGAAGAGAGACTGTGGAGACCTCCAGTCGAAGACGATATACATGATAACTGGTACTGCGAAAGTACAGCTTATCCGATTGCATACCGCCATTTACCATGCATGACTTCTGAAATCGTCTGGAAACCGCTGCACTTCGATGATACACGAACACCTATATAATCATGGACGTATAGCTGTGATACATCTGTTCAATATATTGCACGAAAAATTCTGAGAAAAGATTTTCTGAGAAATTTTTTAATTCGTATAAAAAATGTGAGAAAATTATAAAATTATAGAGAAATTCTGAAAAATTATATAAAGATTCTAAAAAATTATATGAAAAATTCTGAGAAAAATTTTCACCAAGGTCCCGGTAAAAAATTTTTCATGCATAACTATGTATAAATATGTATAAACATATACACAAACATTCATATATATATTTCGTCGGGTCCATTCAAAAAGGATCCCGAAGTCCGGAGAAGGTAATTGAAGAATACTGATATTATCGACAATTGATATAAATTTGCGATTATTAACATAAATATACCCAGATAGCAAAATACCTCCACGGTATTAGTACGGTGAGCGTACGGCGTACTATGCGTGCCGATACCGTACCTGTCAGGTACGTGCGTACCTAAAGGGTACAGTACCGGTACACCGTATTTTTAGTACGCCGTACCGATAATGTACGCCTTAGGTACGCATGTTATTAAAATTAATTAATTTTATAGTTTTATTGCTAAAATGAGTATTATTATTGATTAATTATCTTATTCTAGAGTACACATCATAAAATTATGATGAAAAAAAAAAATTTTCCCTGAATTCGGGAAATAATTTCATAGCACTTCGAAGCGGTCTCACCCATCCGATTGCATACCGCCACTTACTATTCTTGACTTCTGAAATCGTCTGGAAACCGCTACACTTCGATGATCCACGAACACCTGTATAATTGTGGATGTATAGTTATGATATATCTGTTCAATATATGGTCCTGATAGAAATTTATGCACTTCAACTGAACATTCAGTCAGTTACTGTCTAATATTTAATTTTAATGTTATAACAACTATTTTCAGGTTAGGCAATCATACGCTGTACTTTCGCAGTACCAGTTATCATGTATATCGTCTTCGACTAGAGGTCTCCACAGTTTCTCTCCAGTCGATAATGGTATACCGTATTGATATGGTACGAGTTATGTACCATGACGTACCTAAATAGG
>NW_017298619.1:620895-624831 GCF_001594075.2 Trachymyrmex cornetzi | reverse complement strand
CGTGGCAGTACAGTAACAGTACGGTAGCGGTATCTTGTGCGGGTATCGCACGCTTGTCTATCTGGGCAGTACGGTAGCGGTATCTTGTGCGGGTATCGCACGCTTGTCTATCTGGGTATGGGTTATGTACCATGACGTACCTAAATAGTACGCAGTACAGGTACAGTGTTGATACGCTGTACTATAATATCACGTACACTTTATGTACTGCTACCGTACAGTTATGCCGTACACCGCCACCTCGTGACAGTATAGTAACAGTACGGTAGCGGTATCTTGTGCGGGTATCGCACGCTTGTCTATCTAGGTACGCAGTACAGGTTAAAGATAAAAGATAACAAGTAAACGAGATTTGTCTATATTGTTAAAAATGGACTAAAATTAAACTCTTTGTAGCAAAATATACACTCATGATTCATTGTCCCCTACAGCAGTGCGCGACCCCCATCACCGCACGGCCGAGCCGCCGCACAGTGGGCGGAAACCGGACAAAAATCGATTTTTAACATTTATTTAGATGAATGATAATAATTATTTTACGCTTTTAAGAATACTCTGAAGATTATGAAAAATGGATAAAATATGTTAAATATTATTAAATATAAGTTAATATTTATATTTAAATAATGTCATTAACTTTTATCTTTTCCATTTTATAATATTTTTGTATCTGTTCAAACTTGTCGTACATAGTAAAAAAATTTGTGTATTTGTGTTGGAAACGGTCATCATAGAAAAATCATGATTTGTTTAATTAATTAAAAAAGTGTAAACACATGATTCCTATATTTGTGACTTGTTTCTACACAAAGTCAGCTAAAAAGGAATTCTACGTATACGAAAATAAAATTCTTATGATTTTCTCTTGCAAATTGCGTAATTTAAATAATAGTGATTATATTATTAATAATATTACGTCGTTTTAAATACTTGTAGTTTCCTAAATTAGTTTTATTTATATTTTTTTTTTCTTAATTTTTTTATGATACGATTTTAAATATAAAATCAGGATGCAGCGTAAATCGACACATCTGTCTGTAAAACAAATCATGAGCTAATTTAATCGTTGTAATGTTGCTTTATAGTGTCAATCAAATAACTCTATCGAAGCTGAAGGTAATGGTACATACATGAGAAAGCCCTTGAAGAACTATCGCGTTACATATTTGCATCTTGCAGAACAGCATAAAATAAATACACATATAATTCAACAAAAATGCTTTATATTGAAGTGAAAAGATTCTGGAAAATCTTATATACAATTCATTTGTAGGTATTTTATACAGATAATTTCTATAAAAGAAAATGAATAGGATGTGGCATTACTGCCCACTACGTCAGTTTTGGAGCCCTGCGTCAGATATTCATTTTTATATATATTAAGTGTGATATATGTATATCAGTCACATACCGATTTATCAGGTAATTCCAACTTCTGTTTCGTATACTTCGTCTTGTCAACACGTTTCCGTATCAATAATTTATATTTTTTATTTTATTTTTTCTTTTATTGTACTTTTATTATTTAGACTATATAATAAAATGTAACAATAATATTCTCGTCCAATAAGGACGATATCTTTATGACGTCATAAAGATAATTCTGTAAAACGTCATAAGGGACAAGTCTATAAGACGTCATAAGGATAATATCTTTAGGACGTCATAAATCGACTTACAAGACATCTTAAAGACATCATATAGACGTAATTTTGATACTTCCAAAAAAATGTCTCATGAATTTTCAGACATTTATATGATGTCTCAATGTTCTGTGGGTTCCGCTAAAAAATTTTTTATGCTTGAATATGTATAAATACGTATAAACTATAAACATACATAATTTTATATGAAATATGTTTATACATGTTCATACATTCTTCTTTCTTTTGCAAAATTAGTTTTTAGTGTAATAGAAATAATAATAATAATGTGAAAACATTTGAGGAAAGTCCCCTATTATGAGACAGGCACCTA
This sequence comes from Trachymyrmex cornetzi, assembly GCF_001594075.2. Classification (NCBI taxonomy): domain Eukaryota; kingdom Metazoa; phylum Arthropoda; class Insecta; order Hymenoptera; family Formicidae; genus Trachymyrmex; species Trachymyrmex cornetzi. Next base: position 622,854 of record NW_017298619.1, on the reverse strand, counting down.
ATTATGAGATAGCGGCGAGATTTCCGCTAAACTAATAAACGCTATCTATTGGTTCCACCATGAATTTATTGCTCTTGGATTGAAAATTATTTAGTGGAAAATTCATTATTAGATCATGCCTATAGTCGTTGCAAAAAAAGATTTTAGAATTTGGATGTTTTCAAGTTTTGCTGAGATGAGCCTTTAAATCTTGTTTATTATTTAATAAATATTTGGCAATAGGTAAATATTTGGCAATAAATTCTTCGTGTAGTGATAGAGCAAGATCGTACCAATAGAAAAATACGGGACATTGAATTGCTTAATTACAGAAGTTAGATTTGATGATCGTAAAACCGTAAGGCGTGAAAATGGTAATATAAGATACCCAAGGTATTTCCCGATAAAAAATTTTTCATGCATGAATATGTATAAACATAATAAACACGCATAAATATTCATAAACATGTATAATTATATATGAAATATGTCCATAAATCCATACATGTTTATCTTTTTTTACTTCTGTAAAATTTTTAGTGTAATAGAAATGATAATAGTAATATAAAAACAATTAAAAAGAAAACAATTAAAAGAAAAATAATTAAAAAGGTAATTTTCGCACTATTTGTTTCAGAAAAAGTCAAGTTTGAAGAAATGTAAAAAAATTATTTACGTATAATTATACATAAAATTATGCATAATTATGTATGAGCAATTTTTTTACAAACTCGTTTTTTTCTAAAACAAACTGCGAAAATTATCCCTTTAATTATTTTTTATGTTTTCACTTTACTATTATTTCTATTACACTAAAAAGTAATTTTATAAAAGAAAGAAGAATGTATGAACATATATTTCATATGTAATTATACAATTATACCTGATAATATTTAAATAATATTATAGTAATATTAAATAATGTTACTTTTAATAATAATAATATAACATTATCAGCAGTTGACGTATAACTATCCATTAATATTTCGAGAATATTATTTAATAGTATATAATTTTATTAAAATATTACTGAAATGTTACATTTCATTAATATATTCATTAATATTAAATAATATTATGCGCCTATATTTAGGAAAACCCTGATGAAAATAGAAATCAGAGCGTAAGTCGAACATAATGGGAAAGTAACAGAAGCGTAAACGAAACTTCTAGGAAGCGAAAATTGAAACAACAAAATGTAAAAGAAGCGTAAATGCTTCTTTTACATTTCATCGTTCCAATTTTCGCCTTCTAGAAGTTTCATTTACGCTTCTATTACTCTTTCATTATATCCGATTTACGCTCCGATTTTTATTTTCATCAAGGAAGCCGTCGTACACAAATTGATGTTAACATATTATAAATATATGTTTAATATAAATATAAAAACAGATTAAATCGTAAAATCCTTAATATGTTTTTGTGCTATTAAATAAAATTTGTATTTTATAATCCGAAATAGCTATATTTTATTTTTACACAGATTAAATCAGTGTACAACAACTTTAATATGTATTAGTGCGCACTAGTGCGAATTATTGTGTTTGATTTTTTAATCGCAAGAATCATTAGAGATTAATTACAAACATCATAAAAAATATATATGTCATTAATCAAGAAAAATATATAATATTAGGTATGGGAATAAGTTTCCGCCCATTAGAGAGATGTCGTTAGTAGCACTGCTTGTGTGTTTGATAAAACGGCAATACATGTATTTGAAAGGTATGTGTTCAAGCTTTTGAGCCCAGTAGTTGATATTCGTTCGAAGCGATTTGTTTGAACTAAGTTTTGAAACAAAAACAATAGGAATGGGACAATAGGCACGATAAACTGATTCTGCTACGTGACAACGCTGTCACACGTTGCAAAATCGGTCAAGAAATACTTGGAAGGAGTGAAGTGGGAAATTCTGCTCCACCCGCCGTATTCACCAGACATTGCTCCTTCAGATTTCCATTTGTTCCGGTTCATGCTGTC
>NW_017298619.1:594539-620778 GCF_001594075.2 Trachymyrmex cornetzi | reverse complement strand
GTGGGGGAAAGTTGTCGCTTCTGATGGAGCATACTTTGAATGAACTTACTTTGTATTGTTTTGTTTAAATAAATACATCTTTTTCATTTAAAAAAGGCGGAAACTTATTCCCATACCCAATATTTATTCAACATAAATTTTTAAGATATATATTACACAACATTTATTATAAATTGTCACATTTATAATAAGAAAAGAAAAATACTGATGATTCAATCCCATAAAATTGGCAGTTTTTTTACGCAACAATTATCATTATGAATAACATGTGTCTCTCAATTTTTTTCTTTCTAATTTTACAGATTCATCACATTTGCAAAACAAACTTAGTATGGCATTTTTTCTCATAATTTTTTTGCTACCAACTCGGAATAATTCTAATGAATGGAAATGAGCCTAAAAAATAAGAGGTACACACACACACACATTTTGCTACCAACTCGGAATAATTCTAATGAATGGAAATGAGCCTAAAAAATAAGAGGTACACACATACACACATACACACACACACACACGCGCGCGCGCGCGCGCGCGTTAGAGAAAAATATCTGTCCCACCAACTATCATTAATGTAACATCAAAATGTTAGAATTTTTTACGCAACTATGTAACCGTTACATACACTCGCATTACATTGAATTTAATATATTGATATTGAGTGAGAAATTATAACATTGATGTTATTTTTGCTGGTGTTTACAGGAATTACATTATATATATAAAATATTTGTATTTTTGCACGCTCCGGTACCAATCTCACACAGTAAAGCTGATTTTGAAGGTTTCCAATCAGGAATTCCGGCAGCATCAATCCATTTTTGTCTCGAGTTTGAATCTTGGGCAAATGTTGCGCAGCGATATCCTTCTTTATTGGAGTTTGTGCATCTTGGAGCACTGCATCTGGCAGGCATTTTATAATACGCACAAATCCTATTCAGATATTTGAAATGTAAAAATTCGTAGTTTTATTTCATGTATATATGTACAATAGAGGAAGGTATATATTTCCAAGATTAATAATATGTACCACTTACAAAGACCTTATCAATTGTAAAATTGGGGAGGAAATTGCAGCTTAAGGTGACAAGCGTACTGCTTTTGCAGTCATCTAATCTAAACAGCATACCCCCACCATGGCTCTACAGAGCTTGATTACCAGGTCCAATCAGAGGGTCACGTGATGCAATTTGCCACTCTCTTCCTGTGAGGCTCTCTATCTATAAATCTCCAAATTTACTAAACGCGAAATCAAAAATTCTTTTACAAGATTAAAGTAAACGCAAAATTTTTTTGGTAGTGCTGCAATAGACTTCATAATAAATAAAAAAAAAGTTAAAAACTTACATTTTTTCAATTCGTGGAGCTGTCATCTGATGTAGATATTTCCTTAATACAAAAATGTTATAGTTCGTATACGACAGTGCAGCACTAAGCATATTACGTACACAAACAATACTTAATGAAACTAAGATTAAAAGCTTCAAAAGAAATATTTATCTGCAAATTTATTTGCATTTATTTGCAAATGACGTGAACATATAGACGATAACAGATATGCCTTAACACCTGAAATTTAGAGCTTGCTCTCCGTCTCTAGATGATGTATGAATATCTACACGGAAAGAAATCTGTTACGATTTTGGCACGGACAGTCAAACTATTAGGTATACAACTTTGTTTCCGCCGTTTTTTTCCGAAATTCGAGGCTTTACTGTAAAAAACTGGTTATACATATGATTCAAAGTATTGTTCATCGCTGGCCACTACTTTCTCCCATCTTTCGGGCAGCGTACAAATCCTGCGTCGAAAAAACTGGTCATTTTTTGAGGCGATCCACGAATCGATCCAATTTTTTACTTCTTTATAAGACCGGAAGAGCTGGTCAGCTAGGGCGTGTGCCATTGATCGAAACAAGTGATAGTCAGAGGGAGCAACGTCTGGAGAATACGGCGGGTTTGATAGGACTTCCCATTTCAATGTTTCCAAGTATATCTTGACCACTTTCGCAACATGGGGTCGAGCATTGTCATGCTGCAAAATCACTTTATCGTGTCTCTCATTGTATTGCGGCCGTTTGTCTTTCAATGCTCGGCTCAAACGCATCAATTGCGTTCGATACCGATCGCCTATGATTGTTTCAGTCGGTTTTAACAGCTCATAATATATTACACCGAGTGTATTTGGTCCAACCAAATACAGAGCATGACCTTGGAGCCGTGAATATTCGGTTTGGCCGTCAACGTGGAAACATGGCCGGGAACTCCCCATGATTTTCTGCGCTTGGGATTATCGTAATGAACCCATTTTTCGTCCCCAGTCACAATGCGATGCAGAAATCCCTTCCGTCTTTGCCTTTCAAGCAGTTGTACACAAGCAAACAAATGCCGTTCAACATCTCTCGGCTTCAACTCGTACGGCATCCAATTTCCTTGCTTCTGAATCATTCCCATGACTTTGAGGCGTTTTGAAATGGCTTGTTGAGTCACTCCCAATGATCGTGCCAATTCTTCTTGATTTTGACACGAGTCTTGATCAAGTAATGCTTCCAATTCTGCATCTTCGAAACCCTTCTCTCTTCCACTGCTATGCCGGTCTTCGACGTCAAAATCACCGTTCTTGAAGCGTTGAAACCACTCACGACACGTTCTTTCACTAATAGCTGCCTCACCATAAGTATTTTAGAGCATTCGATGAGCCTCAGCCGCAGATTTCTTCATATTGAAGCAGAAAATTAAAACCTCCCGCAAATAACGAGAATTTGGCTCGTAAACTGACATTTTAAATCGAGAATAATTTTATGATGCAGACACAAATCGACTAATGTTTCTATGGGGTTATGTTGACAGATGCCCAAGTTTATTGTATGACGTCTATGATCTATTTATTTCGACCACCACTTATCGCTAAAGCCATCTATAGGAAAACGGCGGAAGCAAAGTTGTACACCTAATACTATCGCATGACCTATTTCAATGCGCTAATAGCGCTATCGTTCAATCTGTTTATGCATGAAGTCATGCAATCATGGCACGAGAAATCTCTATGAAAAAAAAGAATGAGATGCGCGCTATGGTCGTACCAGCTTTTTACGATAGCCGCACGAGCGCCATACGCATAAAGCATCCCACTTCACCGTGCGAAATTCGCTTGAAATCCGTGCGATTTTGGCATGGCTTATCGGTTTGACAGTCAAATTTCTAAACCACGCCATCTATGATGCATTATATGTAAAACATTAAACATTTATGTGAAAATGTTGTAGCAGTAGTAAATGTATTAATGCAAGTATTTGATGATTTATTTAAATTATAAAATTTATTTCCTGAGTAATTTTTTAATTATTAGATTCTTACAGAAGATTACAAAAACCCTGCTGGAAAAACTTTGCTGAAATTTGTGACATTTCGCCGAAATTGTTGTAAGTTTTGAAACACATATTTCAGTGAAATTTCAAATACGTAATTTCAAAAATACGTATAATGTAATACTTATAATGTAATATGATAAAGTAATAATAGAAATAAAAACAAATAAGTTACACAGTCTATTAATAATAAAACTTATTTATATATAAATAAATCTTATTTGTTTTTATTCTCTCCGTGTAAAGACGGGGAGCGTGCTCTGAATATGTCCCAATACTCGTACAATTTCAGGTGTTAAGGCATATTTGTCATCGTCTGTATAATACACTTACCGACTAAAAGGTTGCAATACTCTTTTTTTAATGGGTTTCGAAATGCGGTCTGCTTACCAAGCGATTGGTTCTTACTTATGGATCCGTAAGTAAAAACCATCACTCGCGGTGAATAGGCTGCATTCCGAAAACCATAGAAAAAAATCTGTTGCAATCTTTTAGTCGGTGAGTGTATATAATCAATTAAGATTTTAATCTTAGTTTCATAAACTCTCAGTATCGTTTATGATATAAACAGTATTGTTTGTGCACGTAATACTCTCAGTGCTGCACTGTCGTTTGGTCCATACGAGCTATAAAACTTTTGTATTAAGGAAACGTCTACATTAGGTAACAGCTCTATGAGTTAAAAAAAAATATGTTTTTAACTTCTTTTTTCGATTTTAGTATAAAGTCTATTGCAGCATCACTAAATTTAGTGTTTACTTTAATCTTATAAAACGATTTTTGATTCAGTTCAGTAAATTCGAAGATTTATATCAATCTGCAAAGTTCCGAGAATTTAGCCACTGAATAAAATTTGATTAAACCAATGGAATATTAAAATCAAGACATCCCAAGTAGCACAGCAACGCTTGTAAAGCGTTAAAAAAGTGATTATGTGCGCTTTGTTAATGCTTTGTAAGCGCTGTGTGCTACTTGGGATTTATTGTTGTAGTTATTATTAAACTGTATTTGCATTAATGATTGATCAATCTAGTATTGATAAATATATTCAAGGCTCACCTCTTTTTTTATAAAATCTAATATGATATTTAACGTCTGATTGAACCATTTAGAAATCATTTGTAATAGTCCTTTTTTTAAAAATCTTTTTGTGTAAAATGTAAAAGAACAAAAAGTTTTATTCGTAACTTCTTCAATATATCATATTTATAATAATATTCCCACGCATCAAATAGTTTATATTATTTCCGATAATATATTTCTAATAATATCAATTATTTATTTAAATATGCAACGTCACCTTGATTAATTTAAATTTCAAGCAGAAACTTTTTGTTGATCTCCTGCGAGAAAAAAAATGTCCCTTGAAGTCGTCCCTTGAAAAAAGATGATCCTTGAAATTGTTGAAATGATAGCTTTAAGATTTTGAATTGCTAATTTATCATTAAAGCGATATGACGTAGTATAATTCATTGTTACGATCGAGGATAATTGTCTTTCTGTATTAATGATCTGCTCATTAGTCGTGATTTTAATAAATTTGTTTTTGTCCTTTATATAGTAATGTGTTCAGTTAGCAAGAATTTTTTTGATAAGGAATTGTACGAGGGTAGTTTGAAAAGTTCTTGACCTGATACAAAAATTACGTCACAAATCAATTTACTTATAATTTTAGACAAATTTGATTCTGTACAGGACTACTAATAAAATTTTAGACGGATGCGTTCATTAGTTTCTTTGTTTTGATTGTATAAAGTAATCAACTTTTGGTTCCATTGTGACAATTGCACCCGTTCATACTTTTTCAATTGCAATCACAACTACCCTGGTATTATTGATTTATAGATGCGTTTTTAGAAAGCTCGGAAAGCGATTTACGCGCTCTGAGATAAATGTTCTATTCTATTTTTAGTATGTATTTTAATATACATTTTCTAGAATATACAATACGTTTTACTGTTAACTCGTCACTCTGCTTATTGTTACACGTAACGCGATTTATTATGTTTGTAGAAGTGTAATCTCTTCTCGTAGTACACCTACTTGCGGGATGATTTCTCAGATATTCTAACGCCACATTTAACACCATGTTATATAAAATACTTATCTTAATATTCTTTGCTCACTTTGACATTGAACGCGACGCGAAGATAATTTTTTATATATTTTTATATTTATCTTAACGTAATATTTGAAGCGATTACATCACATTTTTTTGGAATAGCTTGTCTGACTTCATCCGCATTCTTGTGGTTTTCGTTCAGCGGCCCTTGATCCTAGAATCACGTAGCGGTCGTTTCAGTCTCCTTGAAAACTATAATTACAAGGCTCACAAAACATGTTTCATTTCCGGTTTTCTTGCGCACTTGTAATGCATCATGGATCGCATCTCTAGCAGTATTGCGACACGGAAAGTTGATTAATGATTGATTTCATCGTATGGATGGAGTGGTAAGGGACGAGAAGCTGAAATAGGGATGATATGAGATTCATTTACGTTGTGAAGATATTGCATGCAGCGAGATACTCACGCAAGTAGGAAATAACATGGGATCTATGATCTATCACTGCAGATAGACGACGCAGTGATCAGTGGGGTATGCGTATAGCAGCACGCACGGTGAAGCCTATAAAGAAATCTGTAGCACAAAAAACGCGTTCTTAACCCCTTGAGTGTCAGTGACGCACATATGCGCAGAAAAAAGTCGTGCCATTTTCGTCTCATGACGCATATGTGCGCATTTGAAAAAAAACATGTTTATACTTCATCGATTCGACTGTAATTTGTTAAATCATGGTTTTTGAGGTCGCTGAATCCAAATTTGAAATCGGATTTTCAAAATTCAAAATGGCGGATCCAATATGGCGGACGCAAGTTCGAAAAATGGTTTGATTTCTACAAAAATTTGTATCTCTAGATGTTCGTGATCGTGAATTTAGAATTTGAGTCCTGACTCTAAGTATCTGAAACTCGGATACATTATGACGAATAAAAATTCAGCAAACCATTCATGGCAAATTATCCATCGTAAAAAATGTAAAAGAATTTTTTTTTGTTTTTATATCCCGCTCTCTGCCGAACCCAGAGTCACGAATCGAGGACGTGGCGGTTGTTGACTCCGTTTTTTTTTACTTTTTGTATTTTTTTTATTTTTTTGGTGCTTTTGGCGTTTTTAAATTTTTTATTATTTTTATTTCCATTATGATTTTATTCTTTTTTTTGTTTTTTGTTTTTTGAAAATCCGATTTCAGATTCGGATTCAGCGACCTCCAAAACCATAACACTAAAATTATAGGATAAATCAATGAAAATTTTTTTCCAAGACAAAAATGGCACGAAAAGCTGATTTTCGCCTGACAGCTAAGGGGTTAACAGTGTAGAAATTATTTCACATGAAATATTTAGAGAGATACAGATATTTATTAAATAAAAATAAAATGTTAAATTTATAAAAAGGAGACAATCAATTTTTATTTTATTGTACACTAGGAACATGTACAAGTCGCATCTAAATTATATATAATGAAGTTTGTGAAGAAGCACCAATCTAGTATCAAACAGGAATGGGACGTTATTTTTAGTTTTTATCGTTATTTTTGCCGTTACTTTTTAAAACAATGATTTGGTAAAGACGTTGCAATTTTTTATGACAGTAACGATAATTAATTAAAAGTTAAGATTGGGAATATCACTTTTGTGAAAAGTGATTTGTTACCATTAAGCATTATTTATTGAAAAAAGTAACTCATTTCTTGTGATGCGTTGATTTTTAAATGTAACGAAGCGACGCATCACAAATAATGAACTACTTTTTTCAATAAATAATGTGTAATGATAAAAAGTCCCTTTTTAAAAGTGATATTCTCACTTAATTCTTAATTAATTATCGTCATAAAAAATTGCAATGTCATTACTAAATTATTGTTTTAAAAAGTAACGGTAAAAGTAACTTTCCATCCCTGGCATAAGATTACGTATAATGAATGATATTTACTCAGCGAGATGGTTACTTTCTAGTTTAATAATTAATCCTGTATAATAAAAATATATATAAATTAATGACCCATACATTGGTCAAAAATTTGGTACGCACTTTAATGTTAACCATGTTCGTTTATCTAATCTAACGAAGATGATTATAGAAATAATTATAGAAATGAAGATTTACCATAATGAGACGGTTATCTTTCAATAAAAATTAATTTTGTTATATGAAGCGAATCGTACATTGGGTAATTTTAGAAATTTGATTTACGCTTCATGTTATTGGAATAAATGCGCGGAAAATTGTTATAATTAGATGTAGGAACTGTTATAAATTGCCATCTCGGTACGAGAGTGCAAGAACGCGTTAAATGCATTGACGTTTCTTCGCGAAATCGATGGACCGACAACGGCGATTCACACACGCTCGCTATTCGAGCCCCGGCGCGTTTCCCTACCACTGACTCTCGATGGGCACTCGGTGGGTATCTGGTGGGCACCTGGTGGTCTTTACTAACGGCGGCACTACATCGCACTATCTCTTTGCTTGCTATTCGACAGATCGTGGACCGCGCGCGTACACCCAAACGTTACGTTGGGTATCTTGCCTTCATCCTCGATCTCTTGTGTTTTTTTTTCTTTCCTTCACCTTTTTCTCATCTTTTTTTCTTTGTTTTCCTTCTTTTTCTATCCTTGTTCTCTCCCTTGTTCAGATAATTCGCTATTCTCCCTCTCTCTCTTCTTCTTCTTCTTCTTCTTCTTCTTCTTCTCTCTCTCTCTCTCTCTCTCTCTTTCCTCTATATTGACGAGACGAATTAAAAAGGGAACTTGCGATTGTCCGTCAGGATTTATTCGCGAAGACGCAACGAGTGATCTTCGCGTCAAGTGCATTTGCGATCTTTATTGTGATTGATACTAGCTACTGCAGAACCGTCTTATTTTTATGAGAACGAAAAGATACGAGTTACGAATCTTGTGATCGCCTGCAAAAAGTGAACTTAAAGAACTATTATGACTTGCTTGGACATTTTCGGATTATCTTCGAACAAATTAATAATATTTTGATTAATTGGGTTTGGACTTTTTGATAGCTTCCGGTCAAGGTCGCTATGTCAAGAAGGGTAGGAAGTTACGAAATTCTATGACGATTCTGACGTGGAAAGTCGAGGGCATCGGAGTTTTGCGCAAAGCCAAGACGTACAAGTTAAATCTGATAGTAAGATAGAGAAATCTGTCCGGCATTTCTTTCGCCGTTCTTTCCACTCTCTTTCTTAAGCTTGTGAGTTATATAAAGAAAGATTTTACTGGTCAGTTAATGAACCCGGTTGTGCGTGCACTCAAGGAACGTCCAACAACGACGACGACGACGTCGAGGACGAAAACGGCGAGGACGACGATTGAGCTAGTATTACGTAAGTAAATATGAATAATTTGTCATCTGAAAGCGACGAAGAATGTAGCCCAAGAACACGACCAGATAATGCCGTATTGCACGCATTGGAAAATACTGAACGAGATTGAAGTGATCTGTAGAAATAAATGCAACAAAAGAAAGAATTTTAATGTTACTTCATACATTAAGAGAAAAATTTTTGATTTCTATAGTTGCATTATAAATAATTATGGAGATTTATTTATATATATAAATATAATTAAATATATTCATAATAACAACTATATATAAATATTATTAATATTAATAGTAATAACTATAAAAATAGAGCTACTATAATTATTTATCATGCATTTACCGTCACAAGTATTGAAAACGTTTTTCTTAGAGTTCTAATTTTGACATGTTAGTAAAAAAGGACTAGAAACTATTAATAATTTAATTAAATTATTGGAAAGAATAGAAAAGGAAAGTAGATAAAAGTAAAAAAAATAATAGATCTTTATTTTTTAATTAAGTTTATTAAATATCGTAAATCTTTTAAAGGTTAATGAAAAAGTAGTTATCGCTTAATTATTTAATTTATGGAGTGTATCTTCTTTTGAGAGGTTATCTCCTTTTTAGTATTAGATAAGTATTATTTGTTCGTGTAAATTTATTGCTTGATTACTTATTTACAATTACATATCGGCTGATTTTTTTTGTAAGCCAATTTTACAAAATTTTGTTTGAAATATTTTTTTTAGCATTAATTTTTAATTATTAGTATCATAAAATTTGTAGATTTCATAAATCTTAAAAAAAATTATCTTAGTTTAATAGAAATTAAGAATATATATATATATACAGGGTGGGCCATCTATTGGTACGTTTTTACAGAGTGGGCCATCTATTGGTACGTTTTTAAAAATGCGATCAAATTTTTTTTATATATATATATATATATATATATACATATATATATATACACACACATAATTATTATATATTTATTGCCTTTTTTAAACAAGATTATGAAATTCTCGGATTATAGTATAAAATGTGCGATTTTATACAACTCGCTAAAATTTCAATGTATGTATGACCTAGATATATTTAACTCGACACACTTAAACTCACAGTGGATAAATTAACTATAACAATTATGCATAATGCAGAAATCTTCCTCGCAATGTATGATTTATGGTCTATGAAGATTGATTATTAACATGATATTAAAAGTAAGCGTATTACTTATGTTAACGTTAACGACTCCTACGGCGAAGCTTAGACACTGACCGATTTCTCGTGTACTACTTAGAAGCGTCGCGGAAATGAGTCCTTGGAGAATAGAAACTTCGTCAGTTTTCAGGTTATCAGAATCAGTATCCAATGTATGTATACTGATATGTATCACGTCATTTAGAGAAAGATAGAAGAAAATAAAACTTTCAGGAAGTACTCCAGTCTGGAATACACAACCAAGACAGCACGCATATCTAAAATCGAGTATTCATAGTACATTCTTATTTCAAAACCGTCTTAAAGTTGTCTAAACGATGTCTTAAGCTTATTTCTATCAATGTATAGATTAACTTTAACCTCAGTTCTTGCTTTTTATTTTTTTCTAATTCTTGGAACTAAAAAGAGATGAAAAATTAGTTGAACCAATTAAGATTAAAATTAAACTACATCGATGGAAGTAAACATTATTCCGACTTTGTACATGCGTACTAACTGGGACTTAATTTTTCAATTTATCCTTGGTGAAAAAATTTCGTTGAAATTAATCCACGTTTTGAAACACATTTCAGCGAAATTAAATGAACATTTGCTAAAATTTCATTGAAAGTGAATTTTTCAGCTAACATACTAAAAAATTACTAAAATTAAACTGAAATTTTTTTGAAAATGAACTTTTTAGCTAAAAATCGCTGAAATTAAATTGAAATTTTACTGAAATGCTGAAATTGTGCTGAAAAGAGGAATAATTTCAGTAAAATTTTTCCACCAGTAATAACATTAAAGTTTTTTAAATTATGCAAAATAAATTACGTATTTATGTTAATTTATAAATTTGCAAGTCGTTATTTTTGGTATTCAGGATTTCTAGATTGATTTCAAGAATTTTACAAAATACCTTTAAATCAATTGAAAAATCCCAAATTTTAAATTTCTTACTATAATAAATTTCATTTCCTTTATAATAAAATATAAAATCTATTCGTCCATATCATTAATATGCGCATTTTAATGTGGAGAATGGAATCTTTTTTTATATTCACGAATTATTATTCATTATTTAATTAATTTTTTCGAATAATATATTTTTTATGCAAAACAATTTTTTACTAAGCTATTTTAACTTCTATATCAATATTCGAAAATTTCATGCTGCATCAATGCCCAGGATACCTGAGTATCCATTATAGAATTTTACATGCTATATAGGTAGTAAATGGTTTCCTATTATTCCTTATCCTTCAAGACCTTCTTCAAACTTATTCTAATAACAGTTTGCCTGTTTTTCTAGTAACGGTCAACGTTCTTCTTATCCTGTTTCTATGAACTGATTTACTAGTATTCTGTACGCCAGTTTTAAAACGTCTTATTATTTGAGCAGTCGTATATTTATTGTATTTTTATTACCTATAAAAGTTTGTTAATCCTTCGTCAGCCATGACAATTTGCCATGTTTTCTGCAAACTTTTACTTTTTCTTGTGGAATCTTGTAACATAAAAAATTATTCAAAGTGATTTCTAATATTAGCTTTCAAATTGATTTTTTTTCTGACAGATAAATACTCTAAAGGTTTAAACAAATAGTTAGATGGAACAATGTTGGGCGAATACACAGGATGCGTAGAACTTCCTATTTTTTAACTTTTAAATTTTTTTCTGCATGATTGTTGCTGTGGGCCTGAGGCCGATTCTCATTATCATTAAAGGGATAGTCCAATTTAAAATTAAAAAAAATTGATTTTTCTTTTTTTACATATTTAAAATATTTAAAATACAAAAAAGCTTTTAAAAAATTTTATATTTGTCAAAATAATGAAGATACAAGTATTTTTAAGTTTTAGCTTACTTTCGTGTTTAATGTTCTATCAATTCATGTTCAAAGGCAGTTATTATCAAGCTGGAAAAAAGTGAAAAATATGAGCATTTCGAATTAAAAGAGGATTTGTTATATGGTCCCGGTATCATTGATTAGAAATGAACTTCCATTTTAAAATTGCAACTGTAATGTATTTTAAACTTTAAATGCATTTTTCTCGAAACCATATTTTTTAAGTTGATTGTCATAATTTCTCAGAAACTACTGAACCTCGATTTTAATTTTTACGTATATAAAATAAATGCTTATTTGTTGCATGAATTAGGATTATTGCAATATATGTATAAATAAATTATTTTTTATACACGTCCTATAAAAATTTTGTAAAAATCAATATTTGTCTTTTAAAATCGCGCTGATTAACAATTTGTTTTTGTTTATCCTAGATTAGACTATAATCATACTCATAATGACTAAAAATTCTTCTAAATTTTTTGTTTCAGTTAAATTGGAAGGCTGCAATCATGTAAACTACCGACACATGACTTTTTACTTTTTTAAAATTTACATAACATAAAAACTAATAAATATTTATAGCCATATAAAAATTTGTAAACATTTACTAAATATGTACAAGTAAATGTGTAAAAGCGTAGAAGAATAACCCCAATTTTCTTTAAATAATTTCTAAAAATAGGCACGTTCTAGAAAAGAATACTCCCTTAAAGAGATTATTCCTTGTCAGACAAATCATAAATGCCAGATCAAATTTTTGGATCAACATTGATTCTTATGTTAACCTTCAGTACATTTTTATAAATATCACAAATTTGCTTTGTTGCTATTGTTACATTAAATTTAACATGAGAGAAAATAAAGCAACGTACAATCACAAATATGATATTTGGAAGAGCTATTTCATAAAGTGCTCTTTTATTGCGGAGCAATAAAAATATATCTCATATTTTTTGAAATAATTAAATAACTTTACTTTACTAAAAATTATAAGAAAAAACACATGTTATATATTTTTATACAGTCAACGTAGAATTAATTAAAAAATTTTTTACAAATAATTGATTATATCGGATTCGTTTGTAATAAGTATTCCCTCATCTTCAGTAGATTTTTCCTCAAAATTAGTGAAATACTGTAAATGTTGTTTTGTAAACTAAACAAACGTACAGTCAGATTTAATAAATTTAAACTTTTTTCATACATATTTTTAGAGCTGGGCATATATTTGAAATACTTTTATTTAAAACACATTATTTGCAATACAAGTGTATTTTATATTTTGTACTTCAACGGAGTATATAAAAGTATTGCAATATTGTATTTAAAATCAATTTTGTATTTGAAATCGAAAGATTGAAAGTTTTTTGTATTTTGTAATTTAAATAATAAAATTGATTATCAATTTTAGTATTTGAAATACAAAATACAAAATACTTTTAATCTTTTGTTATTAATACTGAAGTACAAAATACAAAATATTTTCACGTGCTCCGCTGAAATATAAAATATGAAATATAGTTGTCTCACAAATACCGTTTTCCACGTAAAAGTATTTTAAATACAACCTACATATTTTAAAGTAAATTAATAAATTTATATAATGTTGTCTAAATAATGGAGATTCGGAGTTGTATGGCGTGTTTGAATGGAAACCATTAAAATAATATTATACAATATATTTTTAGAAAAAATTGAAATGGATACTCTCTAATATTTGGGTATCGATAAAAATTAATATAATATTTTTGCTATTTGCATATGTACTACGATATTGTCGTTTTCTTTTCTTATTTGGACATATTTACTTATCAGCTTATTACGAAAACGTATTATCGATAACGCATTATCGGAGAGATAAAATTATGTGCGTATAAAATATAATCTTTATCACGCATCTTTATTGCGTCTCTTTGGGCAATATTAAAAAATGTGTTATAATGATTTAAATGTGAAAATTTAATTTTAAAAGTTTCGAATTGTAATTTATTAACAATCGAAAATTTCTAATTGCTGTTGTCCATCAAAAAAAACTTTTTTCCCATTCAAATGAGTAGGCAAGTAATTCGGGGATAAAGATATTATTTTGGATATTATTTTTTATTTTTTAGATATTTTGAAATACTGAACCCGTTGCATTCTGTAACGCTTATTTTGTGGTAACGCAAAACGGTTAAAATATATTTTCGTTGGGCTACAAAAATAATGATCACTCGTTCGACAATGCGGAACGAGTGAGCATTATTTTTCTCTTTACGTTGTATTGTCGTTTCGCTATATCATTATCTGCGCGGCGAGCGAGTCATTCTCGCAGTGTAACTTCAGGAATAAGACAAATCCCAGTAAGATTATTCGGCGGCGAATGTTGTTTGTTGATGTAATTGTTGTCATACATTCGAGCAATTCACATATCAATTAACACTTTTAAAATTGCATCTTGTAAAGAGATATTGAAATTTTAGCTACCTAATGCATTTACAATTCCAGGATAAAGTTCGATCAGCGGGAGTAAAAATTATTGACATTTAATTACTGAAGTTGTGTGCAGTGTTTTTCACGCCTTGTAAGAAATGGAAAGTCCCTCTTTAGTGACTCGTTCTTTTTAGAAATTGCTTAAGATAATACGGTCGGTATGGATCATTTCGAAATTCTAAGAAACTTCAAGAAAGCAATTTAACATCGGCAATGCGAAGCTTATGCGCATACGTGTCGAACGCGATTATTGTAATTTTTGCCCAGTTTTTCGCAACGAATCCACTCCCATCCATACCAATTTTTATTGCGCGTAAATTAAAAGAACAAATGATTGCAGATAATTAACAACTTAATACAAAGAATACAAAATAAAAGTCACAATAATCGTAAAATGAATGTATGAAGAACGTTGTCACCAATATATAAAGAATGTTGTTGTCAATACTGAAAAATCTCTACGAAATAACAAAAAGATGTTTTCTAAGCAAACAAGAAATTATTGTGTTTTTTTTACTTCTTCGAAGTATAGTAACATCTTTACTAAGTATGTGACGTCAACAGACATATTTACGCTGACATTTTAAAACGCCATTAGTACTAAATATGCCAAAAAAAGTAAATAACATAAGTAAATCTTATCAACATTGAAAAAAGTAGCAGCTTTGATAGAAATTTTAATATACTAAAGTTGACTAAAAAGTTTAAAACAGATATATATCTATTATATACATATTTAAATAAATATTAGTTTATTAGAGAAATCTAACAAAAATATAAATTTATGGGATGATCTATATGCCTATTAAACTTCTTGAAAGATATATATTATGCATTATCTGACTCTATAATTTGAATAGATAATATTTATCGTTATAAATTTATAATCAGTACTTCTAATTAGATTACAGTTGATAAAACAAAAGCCTTTTTATTACGCATCTGAAGCGGCATTATCGTGGCCGCAATTAAATGCTCAATGATATTCGCAAAATGATCTAATTAAACCGATTCAAACTATAATTATAATAGATAATAAAAAAATCTAATTACGGTTGAATTATTAAGAAGATAAAGGTTCATGTTATTACTTGGAGGGTCAAAATAATAAATAATACAAATTAAAAACTATAAGTTTATATAAATATACATTTATAATTTCCCTAAATTTTAATTTTATTTATTACAGAATAGTTTTTTAATTATAACTTGCTTTCTAATACAAAACCACAATCTTTCTGATATATTTTATTAAATTTTAAGTAAAGACACAAAATGTAACCATGTGAAAAAAGTGCAAGATATTGATATATTTATTAAAGTGAAACTGATAGTCTTTTTGCTTTGTTAATATTAATGAAGTTTTATTAATGTCTTTATATTTAGCAAATCAGAAATTTATTACGTATAAAGAATTTTTTTTATGAAAGAAAAAGTTAATACGACATGTAAAATGTTTTATTTGTCCATACTATACTAATTTAATTTGCATATCTATGAAAAAAATGAAAAAAATGTATGTAATCAACAAGAAGTGAAAAATATTTCTATCTGAAGACACTGGTAGTGTCTCGACGCTAAGCTATAAAAGATACATCTTTAATTAATTTATCGTTCTTCTGAAATAAATAATAAAACTAGATTATGACTTTTAAACTGCTGCAAAGGTTGTAAATAAATTTTACATAAATCTACGGAGTAAATTAGAAGAAAGGTGAGAATAAATGAAATGAAATGACAATATTAAATTTATGAATAAAAATATTTATTAAAAATAGAATATTTTAATTAAAATTTTGTATAATAAAAAGCGTTCTTGAAACTTTCTTGGGCAAAAGATCAAAGATATACAGAGGCGACACGTAACGATAAGCATTATTACGTAACTGTTTCAAAACGGGCAAGGACGTTTCTCATAAAGCAACAATAATAATAATAACTTGAATGCCAGGTTGCGTTTCTTCGATCTTTTGGCGAAAGTCTTGCGATATGTCAAAGAGCCATCGACTAAGACTTTGGCGTAACAGAGCGGTGATCGTGGCATCTGCACACAACACCCCGTGTGGTTTCACTTCTTTCGGTAATGCCGGGAGATCGTGAAAGCTTGATCTAGTTCTAACGTCCGCGCGCAATAGCAGACGGAAGCGTGTGTCATGCGTGTTTCTATCCTTGCCTGCATTTGCGAGTGGAAAGGCAGCTATCAGACTTCCTTCTCGCTATCACCGTCAGAATCGTTGTCGTCGTGTTTGAGGTCATTACCATTATTTACCGATAATGGTAAGATTGGAAATAATCCCGACAAAGAGAAAGGAAAGGAAAGGTAGGAAAGGAGAACAGTCTCAGATTGTTACCGGAAGATGCAAAAAGGAAGAAGGAGTTTTATTCTACTTGCGAAAAATCAAAGAGGCAGAAGTGGCGTAATGATAAAAAAATCGTAATAATTGCAGATACGTTAAGTACATTCGCTGCATTTCTTACAGAAATTTAATACCAGAAGATAGTGATTAATTATTTATTTATTTTGAGTATTGAAAGCATTGTTATTCAATTTTTAGTATTAAATTAGCCAATATTAAATTAAATTTTTGTAAGGGTCTAAAAAATTTACATGAAAACGAGCAGCTTTCATAATACAGCTTTACTAACATATCTAATTATAAGTAAACGGCTCACACACACATATATTATACGATAAACTTATCTCCGACGAAGGTTGAAATCCCGAAGAAAGCTTTTCGTATCGCCAAGATTGGAAATTCGCATACCACGGGCGTTCAATGAACCTTTTAATAATACTTGAAATTCCACTCGTTTCACTTTCTAGAAATAGATTAACATTCTCCTGTGTAACATTTAATGAGAGACTACCTTGTTCCTTGCTCCTTGATCGAAAGTCGCGTTGATGACACAGTTCAATATCAGATACGCTCGATAATGAGATCGACAATTAACGTGAACACATACATCGGCACGTAATTATGTCTGCAACGGATAAACGGAAACTTAAGCTTAATCAGCTATTTGCAACCGCAAATGCTGTCACCGCAAAGTAGATATCACTGTTTTGCAATTGTCGGTTACACGTGACAATCGTGATGGTATGTTAAGCAGCAACGAAAAATGCATCACGTTCAAACGCATTTAACGAAACTAATCTTATTTCTGATATGATTCGTATGGAATTGTTCATACGCGTCTCTTCCTGTAGTACAGCGAGTTCTTCAAAAGTAGATTAGTAGGTATATTGTACTATATTCTTTTTACATCATCTTTATTCTCAACACGATAACAATTGTAGTACAAATAAAAATTACAGTATAATGTAAAGATATATAAAGCAACATAGATACAATCGAAACTTACCGGACCATTACTGGTATGTTTTCGCTGAACTGCGAAAGCGGCAAGACCAGCTGAATAATGCACGGGTTTTTGTAAGAACGCATTAAGCAATAAGAGACAGTGGCGCGAAAATCCCGTTCTCGATCGCCCTTGTAGACACGAGACAGAAAGTCCCGGTTAAATTGCACTCGCGTATATCATTTTCCGCGCGTAAGGTGCGCGCATGTATACACTTGCAATCTTAAAGAGAAAGAGAGAAAGACTGGCAGATTTATGCGAATGCTGCCGAAACGCTCTAGTGCAATTCGCATTTATAACGGGCGTGCGTGACCATTAACCACCTTAGAAGGCCTTGAGCAATTCAACGTAACTCTCCCTTAATTTATCGAGTTTTGTAAAATAGCGTTGCAATTTAGGCGCCTTTGGGCGTATATAACGTTCACTTGATGTATGACATAGTCTGTACCATCTGATAACATCATTGTGATGTGAATCATTTCGCTCAATCGAACTTGATAACGGCGAGAAAGAAATGTACTCTTTCAATGTCAAGTTAATAAAGAAATATTTACTAATGTCAACATCCGCTGTCTTCATGTATTTTGAGAAATCACTACCTACGTTCTTGGAAGCTTCTTCAGTCATTTATTTACGATGACGGTTATGTCTGTGTCATCATATTTACTGTAAGAATCACTTGTCGAAGAAATTTAAGACGTACATGCTAATGAATTTGCGTGAATTCAGTCGTTTCGGCGATTTTAAGCAAATGTCTTTGTTTCTTTAAAATTTTTTTTACATTTTATGTTTACAATATATAAAAGAATAAAGGTTTCGAAAAAATTAATTATAAATATATTCAAAAAATTTATATTAAGTACAAATAAGAGCCGACACTAAATGGATGTGTATAAAAAATATATTATAGATATAACACAATAAACTAAAAAATTAGATACGATATATAATAGATGTTTTGACCCTTGACTTGGGCCCTTGGCTTCAGTATAAAACTGATAAAATAAACTCAGCGAAATTATCGAAATAAATAAAATTAGTGCTTTGTTAAATCGAGAAATATTATAAATATATAATGTTCGGAAATAAAAATGTTATCGACAAACTTTAGTATTTGGTTAAATATTTATATCATGAATCGAAAATTAAAATTCTAATAATGTAATAGTGAAATGGCAGAGGAAAACGCATAAAGAGTGTATAATACAAGTCCAAACAACTTTGAACGTTATATTCATATCAGCCGCATTTAAGGTCAAAATGTGACGGACGCCATTATTTTGCATCTTTGGAAATACATCTTGTCGAATTCTACCATGATTTTTGTTATTTTGTCAGTTGTTATTGTTATTATCTTATTAGCTGAAGAGGATCCAAATCAAAAGTCGAAATATTTATTTAATTTTTATTAATATATTTTTTATACACGTCCATCTAATATTGGCTTTTACGTTTACATTTTTGTAGTAAAAATAATTCATGATCGGAAATTAATACAGAAAAAGTGCGAAATCAGATTACCGATATTTGAAAGCTGCTAATGTTTTATGCCCTCAAGGAATATATCTTTATTTCGTAATATAGGTACGGCTATGATTTTTTCTACATTCTATAAATGTACCAGGTTGGTAGAGAAAAGTTAACATTAATTTTATTTCAAATTTAGGAAATAAAATACCGAAATTATAAAATAAAAAATAAAAAATTAATGTAAACATAATGATGTAATGAGGAAATGCCAATATGAACCAGCACCAGATGTTTGTGTGTAACAATGTATATATTAAAATTAGATAAAAAATTAATCTATTTTATATTTTATCTAATAGATATTTTAATCTTTTGTGTGTAAAAATTACAGTTATCTCTACTTCTCTTCAATAAAAGAATGAGAAAGCGATATAGCAGGATTTCCAGATATTATTCTAGCTTTCTCTTTCTTTTTTAATAAATGTTATGCTTGCCCTTTTCTTTTATTTGAGAAAAATACATAACAAATGATGACATTGTGATATAAACAAAAAGCAATAAAAAATTATGAAATATTACAATCTAAAGATCGTACAATAAATGAAAAGGTTAAAAGAATTAGTCACATTACGATCTTATAAGACACTTTATATTGTATAATAGATATTTTTTAATAATATTAAAGTATTGATGGCTATATACAATATTGTGAGATATAATTGGTTTATTATCTTATTAAGAATTTAGTTTATATTAAACTTTAAAATTTCCGTCAGGAACATCATAAAAACAGAGTGATAATATACAAAAAGAACACCAGCCAGATAGTGATAAAACCAATAATCTTTGCAATCTTTGTATTGTTTTTTAAAATTAAGAGCCCTATATTCTTTATTATATGATTTCAAAGTCATATAAAAATAAACTTAATGGAACATATTTTACATTTTTAAATATTTTTGCTCATTAACAGTGTTGCTGAAATAAAAAAATAAATTATACAACTAAATGGCACAAATGTACCAGATTGAATCAAGAGATAGCAAACATTTTTGTTGATCTCTTTCATTTACTTACTACCTTTTCTATGATGTATCTGGGTGCCAATATAGTTAAAAATGTATCAAATCTGGTATAATTGTACCAAGTTTGACAACACTGTTCATTAATTATTCGTCTATTTAAATTATGTATCAATAATATTAGATCGCATAACTTGTAAAAAGATAATTTTATTGATGCCGTGAAAAATAAATTTAATTCGGATGAAATATTAGATGAACCTTTGGAATGATTAATAATTTAATGGTTTGAACAAAGTATAATTATAATGTAAACGGCTTTAATTCAAAACTTATATAATATAAAAAAGCATAGAAGTCAACGCTAGTTTTAGTGCAAATTTAGCAATTAAAACTTTGTTTATTTATAAAAAGTATAAAGTGATCTTTAATATAAGTATAAACGTTTCGACCTTTATTAGGACATCATCAGTATACAAAATTACCGTTAAGTGCATAAAATTAAATTAGTGATTTGAATTTTTTTTAAAGGTTATATAACACACACACACACACACACACACACATACGACGCACGCGCGCGCGCGCGTACGTAGCACGCACGCAAAGACGCACTCACGCACTCACGCACGCACGCGCGCGCGCACTCACACGTATAGTAAAATAACAAAAAAATGATATTCTATTGTATGTATATGAGGTATATAGATAATTTGTTTCTGATAAATTACGTTTTTAAAAGAGAACATTTATGATACAAGTTATTTATTTATTGCACATTTTTGCACTATTGACGTAAATCTTTTAATTTTTTCTTATAATTATTGCAGCAGTTGATCGATTAAGTGTTTTCTAAACAAAACGAGTATAACGAATAAAACGGTGGCGTTTACAATTGCGTGCGTCAGCAATGTAATTGCTTAATTTACTGTTTCAGCAGATATCATTTAATGTATATTGTGGCATTAACGTCACGTCGCAAAATGATGAATACGTCATAATCTTAAACTGTGGTATATCGTTCAATGATATTCGATAATGGTATATCGTTATTAAAAATAAATTATTCATATATAGTACTTCAGACATTATTAATGCCTGAAATACTATATATGAATAATTGTATAATGAGATTTACTCCAAGAGATTTACAGAATGAAGTAATATAATCAAGCGAACAAAGCGCAAGTTTGCCTATTGGTGATAAATCAGGACATTTCACCTATTTTAAAAAATAAATCAGGACTTTTTCAAAATAATTCAAAATCAGAACATTTCCTGCTACATCAGTGTTGCAAAAAAGTCGATCGACAATAACAAAAATTGCAAAATGAAACAAACTTTGCGAAAATGCTCACATATTAGTAAAAGGATACATTAAACAGGAACAAAATAATTACTTTGACCATGACAATTTGCAATACATATACAGTGAGTGCAAAAAGTATATTACAGAGAAAATATTTTTTAAAAAAACTTTGAAAATTGAGCCAGTTTTTGAAAAAGAGTAAAAATATTTTCACTCTTGAAAAAGAGTGGTATCACTCTTTTCGAAGATTTTACTTTTTTAGAACAAGATTTCCTCCAAGAAACGAAATTTCACTTAAAAAAAAGGAGTGAGATTTTATTCTTTTGAGGAGAATCTCACTTCAAAAAGTAAAATTTTACTCCAAAGGAGTGAACATTTCCCATTCTTTTTCTAGGATGAAAAAAATAATATTTTTATTCTTTTTTAAAGATTGGTTCAATTTTCAGTCTTTTGTGGAATGAGATTCCCTCCAAAGGAATAAAATCTTATTCCTTTTTATTCTACCTAAAGAGTATTTTTATAAAAAAATGGTCACTTATTTCGTAGGTGTCCTGATTTTTTATGTCGATCATATGGTAACCTTAACTAAGCATGTTACTTTTTTTTTCTTAATTAATATTTACTAAATATTTTTCTCATATATATTAATATTTACTAAATATAATAATATTTGCTAAATATTTATCTCATAGTGATACACATGTTGTATATATCTCACTGTCATACAATTGTTTGAAGTTACAGCTTGCATCTTGACTTTACATAAACTTGACTTGACGTTCATGTGAAATCGAGCAACGTATATTAAAAAAATGATATTCTTAAACTCTCTTAAAAGACATAATAAATGTTAAAAGAGACAACAAATATTAAATATAAAATATAAAATAGTATACATTTTTAATAAAATATATATAGGGTACAATTTAGGACATAGTTTAAAATATAAATAATAGTTTTACATGTAGTTTAAAGAGATAATTGTCACGTATGGTAACACGGTTAGAAGTTATTATGCTTACGCAAAAATATAAATTTCGTGATTTTTCTGTAACTTTAATTGAGCAGTTTTAATATTGACATGTGCGTTGCGCTGAAAATTTTGTATAAATGCATACTTCACATTTACGTAATATCCGATGACAAAAGTTACATTGCAGGACGCGCCGCGTCGCTAATTTATTCTTCGTCGTATTTTTCTTTCACGATCAGCCCAGGTTCCGGTCAGTTTTACCTTCTCCTTCCTCATTTAATTTCGATTTGGTTTTGCATTTCAGGCAAAAGTCAAGAATGAAGGACCAACGGCGAGACGGCGAGTGAAAGTGAAGCTGGGGGAATGTACGTTTTACCTGAACCAGGTGTGAAAGTGCAGTGCGTAATACGAACGTAAGAAACACGTGGTGGTACCTGTCGAAATCGCTATCGACAAGACAACGGCGGGGGACAGACAGTAGTGATGATAACGACGACGATAATGATGACGCAGCTGTGTGTTCAATGCGAGAACAATGCCCAGTGTAGTGACGGTAGATGATGATAATAATGATGATAATGATGATAATGATGATAATGATGATGATGATGATGATGATGATGATATTGATGAAGACCTCCTGTATACGCAATATTCATTTTGGGTCAACGTGCTTACAATTGCTAATTGGAGCATATATAATTAATTAGTAATTTCAGGTGGATTATCTAAGCTTTTTTTATTCCACTTTCGACTCCAGTTCGAATATCGAGGACACCAATCCTAATAAAAGTGTGTTTAAAACAAAGAGTTTTCTTTTACATAAACATTTATAAGAAACTGAAGTAATGCGATTGATTTAATAAGTGTCTTATTATTAGCATTACATTAAGTGAAGTTATTTTATCGATTAACAGTCTCGAAAGGAGATTATTTCTTCCACAACGTGAGTAAATCGAAGAACGAAGATGAAGTTCATTGCATCTTTGTTCGGGACGAGGTCCCCGAAGGCGATGGGAAGGCAGTATATGAAAGTTGGCAGAAACGCTCTTTTTGGTGTGACAAACGATAACAGTGACAATATCTGTACCGAAAAGGTGCCAAGGCCGCTGTCCTTGCTAATCTCTAGGAAAGGAAAGCTCAGGCATGGTGAGTAACTAGTTTTATTTGTCGATAAACCACTTTAAGTTTTATTTAAAGCAGAAACTTGTTGCGCTCGAAAATTTCGCAATTTTTAAATTTTTGTCTTGATTTATAGATACTAATTTTTTTATTATATTATATATTCATCTAAAACATTAATTATTTGAACTTAATCTTGAAACGTAAATAGGTTAAGCAATGACAAGGTTTACTCTTGCGTAATTCGATTAATCCGTTCTAAACCACGATTCTCTCCTAACTGCAATTTTCTGCCGCGACTAATGATAATACATTGTTAGATGCTTGCAAACTCGTGCCGACAATCAGACCGGAACAATATTACAGCATGAGTAGTAAATTGCCATTGTTCATTCGACACTTTCCTTAATTAGTCGTTATCTGAAAGGTAGTCGATTTAGTTAATTGATCTCTACAAGATATTCTGCTAATAATGTATCATTTGAATATGCAAGTCATGGTAATCGTCAAAGAAATACGATGTAGGTGTATGACAAACAGTTTCTTCATGGTGAGAATTGTTAAAGTACATACCGGATGCTTTGAAAATATCTGAATTTATTCAAATTTATTTATTATTTTTCATGATAATTTATGAATTTTTCAAAAATATATTAAAATTATATGTTGCTGGCACGCTTAATTTTACTATAACAATAGACAAGTTAGTCACAATTTTCTTATATTATATTTTAATTCCACTTTTCTTTTCTCCTTCTTCTTTCACACTCTTGCTCCCTTTCTCCCTCCCCCCCCTCTCTCTCTCTCTCTCTATATATATATATATATATATCTTTGTAGAAGAGTATTATTTTTTGTTAGTGAAATATATAGCAATTAGGTATATAGCTGTTTCTATGTTTACTAACGTTTAGAATAAAAATTAAATTTCAATTATTTTTAATATTATATAAAATATATATAAAATAAAAATATATATTCTTATAATATAAAAATAATCTATTTAAATATTATATTTAAATTTAATTATAAATTTCTTACTCTCTAAATCTAAATCAGTGGATAATTATTGATATCAGTGCCAAGTATGTCACTGGTAATCAGTGAATTAAATGTGAGATCTCTAATCTTTATTATGTGATCTAACTAACCTTGTTTTAGTGCTTAAATTCAATAAATATCGTATTGGAAAATTGAAATTAATGTGCAAATGTCAGTATTTTAATTATATAATGCTCAAACGGTTTTCCTTTTTTAATTGAACTTTACTGATTATCAGTGCTAAGTATGGCACTGGGTAATTAGTGACTATCCACTGATTCAGATTTTTAGTAGAAAATTAAAAAAGAACGTTGATTTATATAATTTCTTTTTATATTGAATATTTTAGCAATAATAACGACACACACACACACACATACACACATACACACATTTTAGTTAACTCAGAGTTTAGTTAATATTTATTAACATGTATATATAGAAAAGGTCCCTATTATAAGATACCGACTTCATTTTGAGTAAATGCTGGGAGTCCATGAGCAGAATTTAAAAAAATAATAAGTAATTTTGAAGGTAATGTAATAAGCTTTAAGATAATGTTATGTAAAATTTAATTCAAATTCTACTTTTTTTTAAATTAAAAAATGTAAAGGTGAACAAAGTCAAAAAATTGAGATGCCCCGAGAAATCGATAATAAAACGCAAAGTACATCAGTATTGCAATTGAAAAACTTTATATAATGTTTCTAAAATACAAACAGATACAGTCAGCGTGTGCGCATGCGTTGCATTATACTCAGGACTTGTCTTCTTGTACTTGGAATCAAACATCGAGAAATAGGTACTCGATGTTCATTCTGTTTTTGTCCTTTTTATTATTGCACAATAACGTTTATACTTTAGCAACGATTTTCGCTATGACATAAGTTATTTTATTAGAAATACCTTGGATATCTCATATTATGATTTCCACGCTTTACGGTTTTACGATCATCAAATTTAACTTCTGTAATTAAGCAATTCAATATATATCCCATATTTTTATATTAATATAATCTTACTCTATTACTACATGAAGAATTTATTGCCAAATATTTACTTATTAAATAATAAACAAGGTTTAAAGGCTCATCTCAATGGAACTTGAAGACATCCAAATTCTAAAATGTTTTTTTACAACGACTATAGGCATGATCTAATAATGAATTTTCATCTAAATAATTTTCTATCCAAGAGCAATAAATTTATGATCGAACCAATAGACAGCGTTTATTAGTTTAGCAAAAACGTCGCTATCTCATATTAGGGGGCTTTCCTTTATATATTTATTACAATATAATACATATAAACACGTAGTATTAATTATATATTTTATTAAATATTACGCAAATAAAGGATTTTAATTCTCAATTTTAATACTTAATTTTACTAGATGTTAATTAATTTGCGCGTTTTAGCGTCGAAACAATGTGTTTTCCTTCTCAGTGCAGTATTTCTGCTAAAGAACATGCGATCACCTTACAATGATTATCGTTCATGAATAACAGGTATCAAAGTGAGAGCCGCCGCGTATCATACCGCAACTCTCACCACATTAAAAGAGCGTGCATAATTAGTATTGCGTACAAGGTCGACCAGCCAATTCTTGTTACATGATAGTCGAAATATTTTTGTTATCTTAACAAACTAAACCAGAGAGAGAGAGGGGGGGG
>NW_017298619.1:573304-594442 GCF_001594075.2 Trachymyrmex cornetzi | reverse complement strand
GAGGGGGAGGGGAGGAGAGAGAGAGTGTGTTAGTTGTTGATCGTTAGATTCACTGTAATTCCTACTGTAGCATGCAGTTGATTAGCAATAGCTCTAGCCGCGCTTCATGTTCAATTTTTGTAAAAATCGCACTAATAAAAAGTGTCTGATAAAGTTGATTTTTTAAAGTAAAATTTCAGTAGACTTTTTGCAATTATCGCGTCTTTCTACATATTAATTAATCTGTTTCTCTCTAACGTACGATATTTCTACTACAATAAATCTTATATTAAGTGTTTATTTCAAGTTTATTTCAAAGTTTGTTTTTAGCTTGAAAGAGCAATTTGCTAATATGTTTCTAACTGACGTTAGAAGATAATATCTCTAATTATAAAATGCGTAACATAATAAGAGAAACACTTTGCAAGTTGGCGTGTTTAAAAAAAAATAATTCCGCCTTAAATTTTATAAAAGGTTGCTAGTTAGCAAAATGTCTGAATCATCTCGTATAAATTTTATTTCGACCTTACGATTGCTACACTGTAAGCTACACGCAATCGTTAGAAATTTTAAAATAATACTGAAAGAGTACGCAGTATCTTTGAATTATTGTTACTTACTTTAATGAAAACATTTACATGCTTTAACTGTTTATTCATATTTATTTTTTTCGTAAAAATTTAATTAGATAATTCTCTTCTTGTGTAGTCTTTTAATTTGATAAAAATAGATACCCAAAATATGTGTGGCAACATTTTCTGGAATATTACATGGAGAAAATTTTATATTTAAAATTATTATAATATGTGGTAATAGCTGCGGTCTTCATGTAAATTATAAGTTTAAATGCTATAGTTATTTTTTTAAAAACAATAATATAATTTTTACACTTTTTCATAGTAAAAATTTTTTATTACAAAATCAAATATACCTAGCAAATTTTGTTTGCGTACTATAGTAAAAATTAACAGTTTTCATGTTAGAATATGGCTTAACAAAATAATTACTTGTGAGAGTCCATCGAAAATACAAGACATAGTAAAGTGTAATTTAAAATTGTATTAAAGCTTAATATAAAATTTTCTCCGTGTAGTTAAATATAATATAATTTTTTTTTAATATAATAGATATATTTTAATTTATATATATTATATTTTATCTTCTCTTTTTATTATCACTTTTGCTTTCGTAAAACATGAAAATAGATAATACATTCTTATCTTGAATACATTTTATATTTTTCTGCAAATCCTAACGACAAAAGTCATTAAATAACCGCAGATAAAAAATTAATTACACTGAAAATATGATTCCAATAATTGCAATTTGCGATTTCAACATTATAGTTTGCGATTGAATTATGTTCATGATACCGCTAATTAAATCTCAGTATTTCGAGGAGAGTAGTAATTACATGAGAGTTACGAGTTATCTAATAATACATCGTTATTAGATCAGTTAAATATTGGATATTAGAATGTGTGATCTTTATTATTCCATATAGATTTTGTTAATATCTTATGAATAAGAAAAATATTTAATCTTTAAAAATCACTTTAGATATTTTCACGCTTGAAACATCACAAAATGATAACGCTGATTCACGCTGCTGGATAACGTTAACACGGGTATTTTTAGTGCGAGTTAAAAATTTAATCATATGACAGAATTAATGATACATAAATCGATTAAAAGATTAAAATCGATTAAAAACTACCTTATTGACTAATTATAAAAGTTGTAATGGTCAAATAATTAATTGACTATCTTGTTAATAAAAGTAAAAACGTAGATTAAATTTCTGTTATTTTGTATCAAGTTAATTCTTAGATAAAACTCTTGTTAATTCTTTTTTCTATGAAAGAAAAAAATCAGTGAAAATTATTGTTAAATAATTCATTAAAAAAGCCGACAGTTATAAAATACCTTGTATAAACACGTGCACTATGTTAAATGCTATGTGCAACATAATGGAGGTCACAGTGCAGTGGGTCAGTGGAACACGAGTGATAGAGGACAGGTTGCACAGCACAGTTATATACGCATCACTTCGATTAGCTTCACTATCGTCCATTAGTTTATCCTTAACATGTCTTCGTAAAAGCTTGTTATTTTAAGAAATCAAGAAAACTGAATTTTTTAATTTGATTGTGATCAGGAAATGTCTTAAAAGAGTAATTGCATGTAATAGTAGTTATACAATAATAGAATTATTTATGCATCACATGCGTGTGTACATACATACATACATATAAAGTAACATACACAATACTTTACATCACATTACAATACATTATGTTATATTACATTACATGTAAAAATTAAAAAGAGTTCTTGATTTCGTTTATTTTAAATGTAGAAAAGTAAAGGAAATGTAAAATACAGTATCGTCCAGTATTAAATTTTCAAGTAATACTCTGTTATTGAAATTTTTGAAGCTAATAAGTAGAAAATGATTTTTGATGACAATTAAGATTTTTGTATATTTTTGTACACCAATTCAATTTCTTATTTTTGGATGTATCGATCATGAATTTATTTTAAACATTTTTTGAATCTTAGAAATACAATTTTAAAGTTGCAAAAATACTTTTTAAATAGCTTGAAGTGAAAGAAGAAAATTACTTCTATGCTTTTTCTACGTTGTTCCTTTTTTAATGCCTCTTCCGGGCGTCCTTATCCTGTACCTGCATCCTTCATTCTGCGATACTGTTAGGTTTGGTAAGAGAATACAAGTTTCTACTTGTTTTATTTTTGCCGTACGTACGATATGAACGGCAGGCGCAGCATAATTTTCACTCACGTTTTACATCACACGAGATATGTACTCTCTTACGTAATTCAAAATTTATTACTTTACCCAAAATCTTCTATTAATTTTTTCTTATAAGAGCAATTTCCTCTATCGCTAGAAAAGATTACTTTTTGTTTAAAATTCTAATGGATCGGAGTTAATGGGATCGCATGATATCTACTAAACTTGAATTAAACGAGTTTGAATTAAATTCTCAGATCTCTATTCGAATACTTATTGTAAATTATGCAATCATTTCGTTCAAGCGATAGTAAGATCGATCGAGGATAAAACAAATAAAAAAGGGAAATGGAAAAAGGAAAACCGGTTGCGTGCCATTAATAGGTTTTTTAATAGATTAAATCGACAGTATCGTCTGCGAAATTTTCACAAGCATATTTATTTGACCATTGTATCAAGTGATCAAAGAGAGGCATAACATTTATCGCCGAAACATCGAAGTAAAGTGAGTATTGCATGATTTTTCGAGCGCACTGCACTGTTCAAAGACGAAAGGTGAATAAGTCTTTGATTGAAGAACCGTGATAAATTGTTCAATGCACTGTCGTGAGCACCTTGCAAATCATTTATCTATTATCGTCATACACCGTAACGGGGCGCATTGACATTACTATGCCACATTCATAGATCCACGCGGCCGTTGCGGCTATCAACTTTCTAATACTCTCGTCCTGTGCAATGCGCCGGGGCCATGTCATTAAATAGAGCTATATGATATACAGACTAGTGATTGCAGACAGGCAATATATATATCGCATCGCGTGTTTGCTCGCGTTGTATCGCGTGAAGAAACGCGTGGTATCGTTCTTCTCCATTTCTTTTTATGGGTCACACGCATACGTAGCACTTGACATCGTACTCTGTTCAATTCATATTATCTTCCGTTTCTGTTTTGACATATCAGATACTTCCGAGATGGCATATTTTGTTTTGATTCGTTGAAGCTGATTTAAAAATAAGAATACATTGTAAGCAAATGAAAATTGAAAGTTTCGTGAAGTAAATTTTAAACAAACAAGCTGATAAATCAGACACTTAATATTGACAATTAGATAATCGTGACAAAATAGTATATGATATTTCTTATCTTATTGATAAGACATAATCGACGCGTTGAGAGTTTATCCTATTAAGATTATTAAGATTATTTTCTTATACTTCAGAAGAGAAGAATGCATTAGCATCTATTTAGATATATCTCAGCATATTTATACCTAGCACGAGAAAGTGAATAAAAAATGTGAATATCAAGTTCAAACTCAGATTGTGGTAGGTCATGGTTCTATTATTATAAGGAATCGTGCTATTTTCCTGCATAAAGGCGGAAGTTATTAACACACTTACATCAGCTAAATTACATCAATCTTCGTAATGAAAGTTTCAGCATAACTGCAAGAAGGTCGCAGGATGAATTAAGCCATTGCATATGTAAGATATATGTAAGATTATATAAAACGAAAACAATAATGAATGTGTTAGCAAGAATGTATGTTAATAACAGAATTATTTGTAATAGTCATTCAGAAAGAAATAAGATCAAGGATACAAATTTTTAATTGGATAGTAACTGGTTTGTTTATTATGCGTCAGAGAATTACGTTATTATGAGATATGAGATCAAACGCAGTTGAAAGTGAATATTATTTAGTTTGTATATTATTTTATATTCTATGTTGTGTTTTATTAAAATTCTTGAAACTTATTTTTTTTTGAATATTTTTTAAATTAAAACTTCAAAGTTTAATCAGACTTTAATATCGATATTTGGTGTAACAACTGTGTTATATATGCTATATATATTGTATTGTACTAAATATATTTTTTTAATTTAATTGAAAAATTCTTGCTAAAATTAAAAGAGCAATAAGCAAGTTCTTCAGATTGATATGTCGAATACTTTGTATACTGTTTCCTACAAGTGAAAAAAGGCGTGCTTTACTAGTACTTTTTTCCTGTATAACAATGATAATACGATTACTACAAAACATTTCCAGTGAAAGAAGCTGACCGAGTCATTTAACTATATTCAACAAAACATCCTACGGTCATCTACTATAATTAGATTAATTTTGCAGCTATATCATCAATACAAATTGACTGTTAATCAACATTGACCCTAAAACATTAAAACATTAAAACATTAAAAGAGTGCCTTCAAATGTGTGCCGATTTTCTATATGTACATTCCTTTATTCTTTAGCAAAACGAGGTCTGGTAATTAGAAATTTTTGATATTAAACAAAAATTATATATTTAATCGTATTTCAGCTTTCTAATTCCTTTCACAAGATTATGCTTTCTCATATTGATAGGCTTTCTATATGAAACACGATATCTCTGCTGTTGATTATACAGTAATTCAAGGTCAGTAATTTCGTCAGGCCATTGTACGCGTTCGATAAGTCACGGAGGTTCGGATGGAATCCATTGACAAAAGACCGAAGGCCGCAGAAAAAGAGAAGTGTTCGAGATATGAAATCACTCACACGGTCAATGTCAAATAGTTTTTATTTGTTTAATGTCCTAAGCCAGTATACAACTCTTCAATTTTTATATTTTTAATTCTTATATTATATTATTATATATATTTCTATATTATTGTATGTATTCTTTCATAAAATGTAAATTTTAGCTTGGACTGTATTAATTTTTAAATATGACGCTTATAAGACAAAGTAACATATACCTACATATAATCAGCATATTCATGATTTGAGGAACAATTTACATATATGTAAGATTATGCAAGATTCAAATTTTTAAAGCCATATAAATCAAATTCTAGCACAATCATATACAATTAAAACTTTATAGAATCTGAGAACATATGGAATTATTCAAGAACGTGAAATATTAATACTTATTTTTATGCTAATTCACAAGACCAATAATGAATAAAAATTAGCAACAAATAATCTCATATCCTTATACATTTATCTCGCATAACACGATGCGAGGGAAATTCCCGCATAAGCAAATAGTATTCCATCATTTCTGCTTAACAAGTTTTACGAAGTTGTGACGATAACATTCCGATAATTTTGAATGAATTTGCGATGCATGTTTGTTTAATGTTTTCTACTTCAAAGGTAAATGATTTAAAAGGAGGAGTATCCCGAAAATGGTCCGAATCATTCTTAGATGATACAAAAAGAAGTCATTTACATATCATCAATTCTAAGTATATTTTCAGATGTAAAAAGAATTTTTTTCAGAATTGTACAGAAAAAAAGAATTCTTTTTATGTCTGAAAAATGAATTCTAAATTGTGATGACATAATAATTGAATTATATTGAATTCTTTTTGAACTCTTCGTACTATCTAGATTGCTATAATGAGAAAATCTCGTGATCTATCAAAAGACAGCCAATCATTGTTAATACTAAATAGTAAATAGTCATGAAATGATAATTTTCAAGAAAATCAAGCAGATTTAAAAAAAATATAAAATGTTTATTAAATATTATTTATTACTTAAAATACTATTAAATTAATTATTAATTAAAAATATAAATATTTTAAGAAATAATGATGTAACAATTTTTGACTTACACAAGAAATTGATGTCAACTATAAATAAAGCTACTAAATAAAGCAAGGACGATTTGAACGGTTTTGAAAGGTTTTGTGGATTGAAGTAGGCGTTTATGATGTTGGATGGTGACAGTGACGTTGACCGTGACGTTGAATGACTTATATTTCGCGAAAAATGTTTAGGCCGGAATAAGAAATCCACGTGTAATGCTATAAGAAACTGAAGACACTAACCGGAAACTGCAAACGGAACAATCGTTTTGCGCAATCGTGCGATTGCACAAATTGTCGTTTTTGTATCAAAGTAGAATATAATTTCGTTCTTTGTTGAGTCCATGGCAGTCAAATCAACGGATTTATACGTTGTGCCAACGAGACATACTTAGCAACTTCATATTTTACTTTTTAGCACCTAGATTGTAGATTACTTTGACCTTAAAAGCTTTAAATCTTCTACTACTAGAATAATAACAGATTTATCTATAAGATTGTGCATTGAAAGGAACGCGTGTTATATTTTCAGTACATTACAAAAAATTTGCAATTTGTGTAGCTTTACGTTTAATTTTATTGAGACAATTCCCTTCCTCGGAATGTAGTCAGGATTGCAAAACTGTAGCTGCCCGAATAACATACGCCGTATCATCGTGTGTTTTATACGGTCATTGTAAAACGATGGGGCAAATATTATTCATGAAGTATAACTGGTATGAACACATATTGCCGGACACGACGAGAAGGGGCTGGTCATTTCGTCGATTTTAAGATCACTTTCACCCACGGCCAGGGCCGGCTCCAGACATTCTGAAGAAGGCAATCTACTTGCCAGACAGAAAAAACCGATTGTAGAATATTTTATTTTAATCTTGATCAAACTGATAGATCAATAAATTTGTTTTTTGTTCTTCTTCCTGTTATCTAAAGTTAAAAATAAGAACTACTTGAGACTAAATTTGTTTAAGACTATAAGATTGTTGGAGTAAAAAAACTAATAAAGAGGATGTTAATACTTGAAAAAAAAAAAACTTTATAAAGTAATATGACACATTTATGATCAATGTAAGATTTATCTTAAAACTCACATATCTTATAATCTTGTTTTTTTTCTGACATTTATGTCGTAAGAAAATTGCTTAATTCTATAATAACATGATTGAGCATTCATGTAAGACATAACTTATATAAAGGAGGATTAGAGAAATTCAGATGTGATAGATATCTAAAATAGTATTAGATATTATACGTGTATATATAATGAATGATGATTAGTTTTAAAGCCCAAGGATTGTACAAATATAGTGAAACTGACCTTGTTCGTGGTCCAGTAGATGGCCGACTCTCTTGACACGCATACTTTCCGAATCGACACCATAAATGTCCTCGAGTCTTCATGACGTGTTATGTACAACGTAATCATTAAGCAATCACAAGATCCATAAGATAATAAATAGAAGAATTAATCAAAATGAACGATTATTACATCATAAAATTTTTGGTACATTAATAATGTTGACGCAAAGACAAAACCAGCACGAAAATTTAAGTAGTAGTCAACATAGGTATTCCCCATATTCGAGCAATTAAAGTTTTTTAAATTCTGGTTAATGTATAAACGATCACATTAATAATAAAAAATTAAGTTTTATATAGAACTATCGAGATTTTAAAAAACTTGATTCTCTAAAAAACTTAAAAAAAAAAACGTCTAAGATTATAAAAAACTTAATATCTGTATTTGAATATAATATACTTACAAAAAATGATGTAAGATAAAAAATAATTATAATATAAAGGAATTTACTACCTTAGAGAGTTAAAAGTCAAATAAAGGAAAGTGGGGGAATTGTGCGCAGCGGGTAATTGTGCGCATCCTGGTTTGGTACTTTTCCAATAGATGATGACATCACCGTGATGAAATTTTTACGCAGGAAGTCGTCCTCTTAAAATATAATTACAAAAGATATGACGTAAATACATTGCTAGCCAGAGAAATACACAAAAGTAAAATCACATTTTTTCTTGTTATTTTAGCTTTCAGAAAATAAGGTGGTAAATCCGTATTCTTAATTTGTTTGTTTAAAGTTACATACGTTATTAAAGTACATTATTATGTGCATTTTTTTGAGCTGTTATTTATTCAGTTTGGTTAGGAATTGTTGAAGTAACCGTATTTCGTACCGAGTCAGGTCACAGCAACTGTGCGCAAGCGTTTTGAAATGCGCACAATTACTCATATTCTGTATACTGTATGACTAGCATTAATTTTTTCGTTTCTTCTTGACATTATCATTTTATTTTACCATTTTATTTTGCCAAAGTCTATGTGCAGTATTATTATATTATAGTTTTGTATATTTTTCTTAATATGTACAATATACATACATTAAAAATATATTTAATATACTACATGGGCTGAAAAGTCCCGGAATTTTTAATGAAAACAAGCGTTTTTTGGGCAAAGTTATATTTATTCCTCAACATAGTTGCCTTCGAGGGCGATACACTTGGTATAGCGATTTTCCAACATTTCGATGCCCTTTCTGTAGTACGAAACGTCCAAGCCTTCGAAATACGCCTCGGTTTCCGCGATGACTTCCTCATTCGATCTGAATCTTTTTCCCTGGAGCCACCGCTTGAGGTTTGGGAACAGATAATAGTCGCTGGGGGCCAAGTCTGGAGAATACGGTGGGTGAGCAACCAATTCGAATCGTAATTAGTCCAATTTGGCCATCGCTTTCAAGGACGTGTGTGACGGTGCGTTATCGTGATGGTACAGAACTTTTTTCTTCGCTATATGGGGCCGTTTTTTCTTTATTTCGTCGTTCAGTTTGTCCAATAACGTTGCATAATACTCTCCCGTAACTGTTCTTCCCTTCTGCAGGTAATCGATGAAGATTATGCCATGCGCATCCCAAAAAATGGAGGCCATAACCTTCCCGGCCGGTCGTTGGTCTTTTGGCCGCTTTGGTCGGCTTTCGTGGCTTTCCAGCCATTCTATAGACTGCCTATTGGACTCAGGCGTATGGTAATGGACCCACGTTTCATCCATCGTCACAAAACGTCGAAAAAAGTCCGCTCGATTACGCTGCAACAACGTCAAACCGGCCGTTGAATCATCAACGCACTGCTGTTTTTGGTCGACGGTCAGCAAACGCGGCACCCATCGCACCGATAGCTTTTTCATCTCCAAAAGATCGTGCAAAATGTATCCAGCCCGTTCTTTTGAGATGCCCACGGCCTCAGCTAACTCGCGCAATTTCACTTTACGATCACTCAAAACGATTCGATGCACTTGCTTTACGATTTCCGCATTCGTAGCCTCTTTTGGTCTTCCAGAACGAGGTGCGTCTTCGGTGCTTGTACGACCCATTTTAAATTCACTAAACCACCGATAAACTGTTCTCGAAGGAGAAGATGTGGGATATTTCTGCAACCATTGCAATGATTGTTCAGAAGTTTTTTCCATCAAAAAACAATGTTTGATCAAGATGTGATATTCCTGTTTTTCCATTTTTTTTTACGAAGGCGAAAGTAGCGTCACTCAAACGACTGTAGCTTGTAAACGAATGGACGAAATGTCATGAAACTTTATACATAACCTAGTGACAGATGAGCCTCTCGAAATGAGTCATGTTCATTTTCTAGTGGCGCCACCTATTGAAAAATCCCGGGACTTTTCAGCCCATGTAGTATATTTATATTGCAATATAATGAATGTATGTTCTGATTTCTATGTCAACATTCCACAATTCATTCATTTCTTACGATTTTTGTTTTGTGCACAATTACCCAACCCATGCGCACAATTACCTGACACATGCGAGAAATTTTTTCGCTTTTCCGTTTTTTCCTTTTGGTTAAATACAACCTTATTGAATGAAAATCTGTTTGATATGAGGATACGTAATGGTAGAAGAATGTTTATATTTTCTATTTCTATACTTATATCACTTTAAACTTGGAAAACCATTCCAGGGTAATAAATTTCCTCTAATTGTTCTGTAAGACGGAGATAATTTCTTGTATGTAATAGAAGAAGGCCAATACCGTTATATCACTTTGTTTTTGAATCATATTTCTAAACAAAAGATACAAATAAAACTTTGGAAATATGAATATAAACTAGAAAATGTTTTCTATCAGATGACATAGCAGATTTTATAAGCAGATTTGAAATTTTGCAATAATTAACTTTTTCATGAGATAAGCAAAAATAGCTTCTGATAAAGTAGGCTTAACCGATCAAAACTATAATATTTGGTAATTATTCAGTTTAGCTACCGCACCTCAAATATATCAATAAAATTAGGCTTATTCGACGCGTTTTTGCATGAAACGAAAGAATCTGGCAAAAAAAGTGTCGCTCTGCCCTGTGAGCCAAGATATTAAGCGTTAAAGTTGACGACTATTGAGGTTAGGAAATTTGTCACTGTCGCGAAATACTGCGATGCAAGCATGCATTGCGATTACCTTTTTATGCTTTGTGATAATTCACTAATTTAAAAACAATTCACTGCTTTAAAAATAATTCACTGCTTTAAAAACAATTCATTGTTTTTAAGAACAACAATTCACTGCTTTAAAAACAATTTACTGCTTTAAAAACAACAATTTACTGCTTTAAAAATACAAATTTACTGCTAATGCAAAGAATTTGTATGTTTAAAATAGTGTATTGTTGTTTTTAAGGCAGTTATGGCTGTTCTACAATGTGCTTTTTGTTTCCTGTTTCTTGCTGTTTTGTCTCTTGCCTTCTTGATCAAAAAGCCATAAATTGTTTTTAAAACAGTGAATTGTTGTTTTTGAAGCAGTGAATTGTTTTTAAAGTAGTGAATTGTTGTTTTTAAAACAGTGAATTGTTGTTTCTAAAACAATGAATTGTTTTCTAACCTCAATCAGTCGTCAACTTTAACGCTTAATATCTCGGCTCACAAAGAGCGACACTTTTTTTGCCAGATTCTTTCGTTTCATGCAAAAACGCGTCGAATAAGCCTAATTTTATTGATTTTTGAGGTGCAGTAACTAAACTGAATAATTATCTAATATTTATACAAACTATACAAATTAATATATATAAAAAGATCTAGAGATCTTTTACTTCGATGTAAAATACTTTTTGTTAATTTATTTGGCAGCTTTCCAACACAAGAGATACAGATGACAGTATAAAATACAATTGGCTGCGTTCGGGAACGTCGCTCGGATGCCTCCGATGCCTCGGATTCATCATCTGTCCTTGTTTAACATTAAATGTTAGCGACGTTTCCGAACGTAACCAATGAATCATAACATCCTTGTAGTTTGCCAATGTTAAACAAAGATGAAATGATCACTGGTTACACAGTGGTCTAGTTTACACCCTACGTTTAGGCCGCCACCTATACTCTAAGTCTAACCTAAACACGACAGGTCGCGACGGTGTAAATAGTTATAACCTCGCTTAGGTGAGGGATCTTTTTCAAGATCCCTGACCTCTCTTAGGCTGCACGACCTACCTAGCTTTAACGCATGTAAACGCAGGCGGACGGCCTAAAGGCGTAAAGTGTACTAAGAAACTAATAGATGGCTCTATTTCATGTTTTGTAATGTGCAATAAGCTATGTACGTAGAAGTGGATTTTATATTAGTGGATTTTATATTATAGGTCTATATTGGGGTTTTTGGGTAAACGCTCCGTTCGAGACCTGTCTTAGGTGAGGTAAAGGTCTGGGTATGGATCAGGTCGTTGGGTGTAAACTAGGCCAGTGTCACCTTTATTAACCTGGACTCCCCACCATCGCAAATCGAATAGATACATGGTTAAAAATTTAGTACTTTATTTTGTTGCTAATTTGTTACTAATTTGTTACTCTAGAATTATTTTGTTGCTCCAATACTTTAGCAGAAAAAGAAAAATAAATTAAGCAACAAAATAGTACTAAATTTTTCACCGTGTTCCAACTCGATTTACGATGGTGGGGAGTCCAGGTTAATAGGGATTACAGTGTTGTTGGAAAGCTCTTGTTGGAAAGTTCTCTATATATTGCTCTGCAAGATGCAAATATGTAATGCGATAATTCTTTTTACAAGGTTTTCCTATAAATACGAGAATGCCTTCAGCCCCGATGAATCTATTTGATACAGTAACGCGATAATATACAATAACTAAATTAGGTTAGCTTATGACTTGTCTTACAGACAAGTGTGCCAGTTAACATTGCACCTCAATTTTATGCTTAAAATGATACTACAAAAAATAAGAAAGAGAAAATATAAATAAAACTATTTTAGAGAATCTATAAACATGTAAAACAATTCTAATTCTAATATTATCAGTAACATACGCTTTGTTTAAATTACGAATTTGATAAAGAAGATTGTAATTCATTTTATTTTCACATTTGTGGAATTTACTTTTAGTTAATTTTACATAGAAATATGCCACACATTTATGAATTATATGAGTTTTTACTTCTTTAATTATCTTTAATCTAATAGCACACTTTATCTGAGATACATCCTGGGGATATCTTTAGGATTATGTTCGAAGGATGTACGGACATTAGGATGTCCTCTGGAGGTTTGCGTTGTTAGAGAAAAGAGATCAAGTTATTATTAGTATTAATAAAATGCAATGTTTAATTATGTATAGAAGAAAGTGGGGTAATTGTGCGCAGTGGATAATTGTGCGCATTTTGGTTTAGCACTTTTTCAATAAATGGAGCCGCTACTGCGACGAAATTTCTAGGCTAGACGCAATTCTTTTCGGATATGACCATATATATAGTTATACAATTTGAAAATATAGTTAACGGAAAAAGTGAGAAAAAGTCAAGTTATACCTGTGCCTTGCTGACACCCGTGGTGTTTAGAAAAGATCGCGTTGCCGAAGCTATTAGCCGTTTAATTTTTTAACAAGATCAGATTTGAATGCTGAGCCGTCGCCGTGTCCGGACGTATCTCTCCATCTGTATTATCATTCATCGGTCACTTTCTGTGTTTTATGTTCGGTGTTCTATGTTCTTCTTGTTAATAAACGTTTCTTATTTTCCCTTTTACACTCGTGTTTTTTATTTTCGCGGTTCGGGAGTGCGCAAACGCGTCCACGAGAACGACCTTGTGAATCGGCCGCGTGGGCGCAACATTACATATTTTGATAAAAATTTTGGCATCCAGGAAATAAGGTGGTAAATCTGTATTCTTGTTTTGCTTATTTAATCATGTATACTTTACTAAAGTGCGTTATTACATGCGTCTTTTGAGCTATTATTAATTTAATTTAGTTAAAAAGTCTTTGAGTAATCGCGAGATATCAAATCAATTCACGATGGGAAATTGTGCGCATTGATAATTCAAAGTTTTCTCTCCATGACAAGTGCACTATTTGTGAAGAATTCGGAAAATATGGGACTCTGTCCAGTCGACAAACTAAAAGTAACATGATATTAATACTAGAAATTTAAAATGCCTATTACGGTCGAAGCTGGATCTTCGTTGCTTTTTAAATAATTCAATCTTGAATTACTAATATACACTATATATGTACTTGCATATATACCATATTGTAGGCTTTTTCAAACTGCGCGCCGAATTATTTTTCCGGACTAAATAAACGCAATTAAAACTACTCTAGTAATATCGCGAATTAAATTGACAAGCAATTTTTAATAATTTTGATGCTACCATCAAGCATCATATATTATAAAGATGTTAATATATTAAAACTGTTAATAAATTTATTGC
Organism: Trachymyrmex cornetzi; assembly: GCF_001594075.2. Taxonomy (NCBI): domain Eukaryota; kingdom Metazoa; phylum Arthropoda; class Insecta; order Hymenoptera; family Formicidae; genus Trachymyrmex; species Trachymyrmex cornetzi. Next base: position 580,391 of record NW_017298619.1, on the reverse strand, counting down.
GAAAAATATTACTTCGGCCGGGACTTGAACCCGGATCTCTTGTAAACCGTACGAGCATCCTGAGCCATTAGACTCTCACATATACGGTTTCTCACATATACGGTCTAAAAATAATGATATTAATGTTGTAATTTTGTATTCCACTATATAAATGTAATATAACACGTGGTATTATATAAGAGCACAAGGGACATATACCAAGACGAGAGAAAATAAAAATGACGTACTTTGATGTCAAAATGATGATTTTTGGGTACAAAATTTGACTGTTTACTCACTTTAAACATAAAAATGTCATTTTGATTTTTTGTTGATTTTTGTGTGTTCCTTGAGAATTACATTGTTGAGTACGAAATTATAACATTGACCTTACGTTATTTTTAGTTTGTGTCGACTGGGTGGTTTCAATGCTGTCTGTATTCTGAATGGGTTTATGAAGAATACATTGGAGCTGATGACGTTGAGAATTATACATATGATTTTTATTTAAATAATTAATTATTCCAATTTTTGTATTATTTTTTCAAAGTTTATATTAATTTTATATTAACTTTATTAAGGCTAATATGCCGAATAGGGGAAGTAGTTCCGATGACCTTGACATATGTTGTCAAGGTCACGACCCTAAGTAAACTCCATCAGGTTTTTTTCATTGATTAGTTATCATTCATTAAAAAGTTATTAACAAAAGAAGTTTGAAAATTTATGTCTCTTTTCTACTATATAAAACAAATTTTCTGCTTCAAAGTATATTTTACAACCTTCCACGCAAAGCGACTCCCACCCCACCTCTTCCCCTTTTGAGGGGCGCACGACTTTCCACATGAAGCGATGATTTTTTTGGTTTGAATGTAATGCTTCTGAATAGAAGAAATATAGAATAGTTTTTAATACTATATATATAGTAGAAATAAACTGTTATTAAAACAACTTTTTTTGTTAATAACTTTTTAACGAAGGGTGAGCGACGGCTAAAACTTGGTGGAGGTCACTCAAGGTCATGACAACATATGTCAAGGTCAAGATCATCGCAACTGCCTCTCCTATTCGTCATATTTACCTTTGTTATTATATTAATTTTGTATTAACATTGGTATAATAATATTTTTTCTTATCAATATTTCATAAAATATTTTTTCCATGAAATATTTATTTTATTAATTTTATATTTATTTCTTACGATTTTGACTTTGCACACATTTATTCAACCCATGCGCACAATTACTTGACGCGCAAAAAATTTTTTCGCTTTCGCTCTTTTTATTTTTTGCCAAATACCATATAATGTTGTTGAATCGATTTGGACAAAGTTACGAAATATTTATTATTTACGACACTATTAATAAAAATGTGGCGACATTGTATAATGACTCGAAATAAAACATGGGTGTAGCTTTCCATAAAAATAGTCTTAAAAAATTAATTTTATTTAGAAAACAGTATTTGGTTACATTATTTTAAAATGTATGCAAATAAATGCATGTATATACGTTCACATAAAACTTCTGTATATAAACTGCTCACTAAAAATCTCAATACTAAAAATAGTACACGTAATATAAACTATAGATTAACAGTAGAGCTACAATCGGTTATCAAATAATTATTTTGATATGAAAACCTCAAAAAAAGCCGTGAGTAATCAATAGACATCGGATTATATGCATAATCAAAGTGTTAAAATATGCATGCAAATATGTATTAAAAAAGATCAAAATATGCATAAAATATGCACTATCAAAAAAGAAACGACTTAATTTAAGATATATATTTTATTACTTTAATGTCAAATTGAACTAACCCAAATCAAATTAGCTCTTTGAATTAAACAAATTACAGCAAAATATTGGAAAAATCAACGAAACATAAGAATTAAAAAATCTTATATTCAAGACCATTCTTAAGTTCAGTCTTAAGATGTCATGGACCAATCAGAGGGCCGCATTAGCGTCTTAAGACATTACTTAAGACGGTCTTGAAATAAGAACCGACTATGGGTGCGTTCCGTTTCTCGCATGATGCGCATAATGCATCGTTTATCCTTGTTGCTCACCAAATGTTAAACAAGGACAATGGATGCATCATGCACATCATGCGAGATACGGAACGCACCTTATGAATACCGGCTATCGTTTCCAAAGTGCGCGTTTTACGCGCCTATTTCAAATTACCATATTTGTAAAAGTTTTGGCGTTTTATACAAAAATATGCACTTTCAATAAAAAAATTATTATTACATGCAAAATGCTGCGAACAGCCCATTATATGCATTTTGCATATGCAAATATGCAAATGTATATAATCCGATGTCTAGTAATTAATATCCATAGAGGGCCACATTAGCAAAATGTCATGCTATTATTTAAATTTACATAACTCAAAATATATATAGTTAAATAAAATGTTAAATAGCAACATTCAAAAATACATATTTGTAATAATACGCTCAAGTTTAAGATAAATGAAGAAGTAAATGTAATTAAATACTAAAATATACTAAAGTAATTAGAAAAATTCGCTAATAATAACGGAGATATTAAGGAAGGCCACAACGTACACACTGGCCATAATACCATCTTCTCCTCTATAAATATTTTTATTAACATTTTCTTTTCAGATTAATAAAATTATAATTTAAATAATATACTTTTTTTTTATGAATATATAAAATATTTTTTATTGGCTCTATCTTACAAAAATTGCAATTATTTCTTGCGGTAATAAGTTTCTGTTAGATTTCCGCAATATTATTAAAATTTTTATGTATGTAAATAATATTTTAATAATTATATATTTCATCTAATTCTATCTATGTCCTTTTTTTTTATAAATATTTTATAAATTCAATATAAAGTAATAAAGTGAAGCTATTATTAAATTTAGTAAAAAAGAAAAAAAGAAAAAAAGGAAGAGAATGAAAAAGACGTCTTGAGGCATATATGATTAATATTATGATTATAGCGAATCGAGATAAGACGAATATTAATGAGAAAGGAGATCATAATTTATAGCAAATCAATTTAAATGGGATTAGTTTCCTTGGCCTACGTAAGACAAAAACAACGTGTCGCATACTCGATCCTAGAACTGCTAGCTTGGTTGCTTTCTCATATCAGCAAAAAGAATTCGTTAGCATAGTCACTAGCGAATAACAACGGATAAAAACAGGAGCGTTTCTGAGAAGAGAGCAAAGCCGATAGTTTGTGATAAGACAAGTAATCAAGTAATTAAAGCTATGATTGCAGTCTCATGACACTTGTCAACGTTTTTTTTTTCTTTTGTTATCGACGATGATCAAGTGTTAAATATTTACTTGTCAATTTTTTCTCGAGACAACGACGCATGTAGAAAATCATATCGCTGGAAGGAAACTTTTCTGGCAATCATTGTCGATAATAGTTACGTATAATCGTTTAATTGAATTAAGAATATAAAAGTAGTCTAAATAAATCATATAATATATAATACAATATATTTTTATTTTATCTCTTTTCAATAAAAATAAATTTACAAATATATTTTTTGCTAAACATCTTACCTATTCTTTAAATAAATTTGAAAATTGTATGCCTCCTACACATGGATCCTAAGGAGATTTTACAAAAAACATCTGAACATATGATTCTGTAAGCACACTATAGTTTGAGAATGTTGGATAAATATTATTTTTCCCTTTTAACATTCATATAACATTCCAGGAATATTGTATCTTATATGGGACTTGCGTGACTATGTAGTCGATACATAACAAATGCAATGGGACCGGATGTTATAGAGCATTAGTTCAGTACATTGGACATTCTAATGATTAAGGAGGTTTAAAAAAAATGATCACATGATATTTTTGAGCGGATCAAGACGAAGGTCGGGGACTGTAATCTTCTAGTTGAGATATTATTAGAGAAAAATGTGAAAGGGTTTACAATTCAACTGCGTCTCTAACAGAATACGCGATTCTATTTTATCACCATATTGAAGGAAACAGTATTTGCTTATTGGACTTGTTTCTTCTTTTTTTCTTTGTATTAAGACAAATGTATTTCTTCATATTAAAATATCGCTTTTAAAAGTATAAATAACAAATAACAAAAAACATTACATTAATGCAAAAAATTGATTTTATATTTCTGTTGTTATATACTTCATTTTATATCCCGACTTAGTTTTTCTAGAGCCGTTCTTACGCTGGCATGTTCTTTGAATTATCGTAGATAATTAAACAATTGTAATATCAAAGTTCTTGGAATACTGAATAATTTATGCAGTTTTTGACGTCTATGATTTACATTCTAGATTTCTCAAATCATACATGTCAATCACTTTTTGAATACCATTAAATTTTAGATCATTTGTGTATTGCTATGCGACATCGATAAACCATAAATATTTACTTGTCAATTTTTACTATTTTTCAAATTACTTTTTTATCAATAATATAATGAAATTGTCTGCATTGTATATGTATGTATAATACTATCATATAAAGTGGCATGTTAATTATCAAATCAGGCGCATTCACCTTCCACAATCGAGCATTCATTTGATTGCTAAATATGGGCACAATATCACCGGATCCATAAATCGCAGAGGATCCATAAATTCACGAACTTGATATTTGGATGGATGTATCCACATATTTCAGTCTATCTTATGTACACTGAGAATAACACCAATTAATTTTTATTCATTTCTTGAACTGACTAAACTCATTAGCGAAGAATCCAAAGAAGTATCAGACCATAGTAACTGTTCGGTCAAAAAATAATATTTCCATTCGATAGTATTGTAATTAACTGTTGATAAAGTCTTGCCATATTAACATGTATAATTTATGAGTTTCTTTAGATTAAAATTAATTGTTTGATTATATTGATTTTGTATTAGTAAACGATTTATATATGCAACTTTCGTCCACATTATATTATAATTTTTGTTATTATGTTCTAATTTATATATATAGATTATTTAACGTAATGGTTCGATTTTTGGTACGGTTTAAATAATAAAAAAAAATTGGAAAATGAATATTTATATTTTTCATGTAATTTTTCAAGTACAACTTGCAATAAAAAAATTGAAAAAATTGTACTATTTTACAATTATAATTATAAATATTTACATTATTGGTTAAAAACTTTTTTTTAATAAAAAAATTAAAGTAATCCTGATTTTTTAAACAATACTATACAATTTTTAAAATATTATGGTAGGGGCTTTTAAGACGAATTTAATGCATATGATTTTATTAGTATTTAATATTAAACTTGTAATATTATTTTAGATAGTAGTACTTATAAGCTAAATAACATTTAAGATATTAAAATTGAGACGAATTTCTTCTATGTCTTGGGGTGAGTCATCAGTTTTTAATGTTAATTTGAAACTTGTTGGATAGAGATATTTATAAGATAATTTTAATGTTTCGAATAGATTACAACATCAAATCTGTTAATCTGATGGTGATTTTTCTTGAACATGAAGGGACTGATATTTTGAATTTGTATTGCTGAGGATGGTTTCAAAGTGAACTGAAACGTACTATTATTTTTTTGGAATAAAAATTTGATTTTCTGAATTGAAGATTTAGGATTGCGTATTAATTACCATGCTGACTCTCATTCGCCCCGTTTTTTTGAATTTTTTGTTGTTGATTAAAATTAAGATTAAGGATGAACAGACGTCCTATTTTTCCCTGATATGTACTCTTTTTTTTTTTTAAAGCGTTTGGAGACGTCCGGCTTGGTTTTCAGCGTGTCCAGGATACATGCTTTTTGGTACTCATTTTGAAAGAGAGCAAGAGGACTGGTTATTAAGCTCATGATGTAATAAGATAAGGTAAAACGTTGCACAATGGCGATAGCATACTGGAAACAATCAATTGGGTCCAAATGCACTTTTCTGTTTATAATAGCAGCAGCATATTGGAACAGCCAATCAAATTTAAGTCTAAATTCACTCTTCTACAGCGCATTTGCGGGAACGTTTCATATCTTATTACATCATGATTAAGTACATCACACATGATATATGTACATAGTAACTTATTTAGAATTTGTAACAGAAACCATTAGATGCGGATACAACATCTGCGAGAATCGAATCTCTGTACGCTTTATAAGCACGATAAATTTGCAGGTAAAAAATGTTTACGTTCGAGTGAGCACAATTTTGTGTTCGCAATATATTATACAATAGGAATTATATATGTATCTAATATAATCAAGAGTGTTACCAGCAATTACCAGCACGAAATTCACACGTTTCTGTCAGCATTGCTTATAACTTATAAGATTCCAAACCCGTCCGTTTGTAACGTAAGTGTACGACTAGCAACATATTTGCATATATTAGCTACTGTAAAACTATGATCTCTATCCATATTTTAAAGAAGATATTCTATGCGTTTCTTCAAGCAAAGTATCCACGCTTGAAATATCCTGTACATGCGAACAGAAACAACTAAGCGGTTTTTTAATAGTTTCTATCGTGTAATGCAGGGATAAATATCCACATTAAACGGATAGATTATTTTCTGTAAGCTTCTGTTTGACATTTTAAGTAAAGAAACTAATCATTAGATAATTACTATGTATCTGCACTGTTAGAAATGTTCTTAAATTTCATTAACTTTTAATGTACATTGGTGAATAAAGTTTAATTTCTCTGTAACTGAAAGGACTATTAATGCACATGTTAATGAGATTTAAGTTTACAGTAACTGAAAAATTAAGTGTAATGAAATTTAATATACTTTTCATTTACGGATATAAATGACATTTAATTAATCATAATTGAAATAACTATTAATGTATATATTAATGAAATTTAAGTTTGTAGTACATTAAATTTCAATACGCTTAACTTAAAAGTATCATACGCATAGAATTTATAGCACAAATCTACACTGTTAAAAATTTCTCAATGAATTTTAATTAACATGTAAAGGAAGCATGTGGTTATGCACGAAATTAAATGTAATGAATGATGTAAATAAAAGCTAAATTACAGTAGTCTTAAATGTGATGAACATGTGTATTGAAATTAATGAACACATTATTATAGAAATTAATTTACACGTTAATGAAAA
>NW_017298619.1:566463-573039 GCF_001594075.2 Trachymyrmex cornetzi | reverse complement strand
GGCGTGAGCGGGGGGCTGGGGAGAGGGACGCGACGAGAGAGGGTCCTCCCGAGGGAACAAGCGACGAATAGCACGTTAGAGGAACTTACTTAATTGTATCGCCATAAAAGGTGCTACAATTTATAGTTATTTCAATTACGATTAATTAAATGTCATTTATATCCGTATGAAAAGTATATTAAATTTCATTACACTTAATTTTTCAGTTACTGTAAACTTAAATTTCATTAACATGTGCATTAATAGTCCTTTCAGTTACAGAGAAATTAAACTTCATTCATCAATGTACATTAAAAGTTAACGAAATTTAAGAACATTTCTAACAGTGTAAATTCTATCTCTGTCATTTATATGATTAGGTGCAATACATATCCAATATCGCAGTACTTGCTAGAAATTTATCTATTTTAGCTATTTTTCGTATTTTTAGATAATTTTCGCTATAACTGCAAGATCACTTTTTTGAGTGAGAGAAGAAAAGATAAAGAGGGTTTTAAGCCGGGCCTTAGTGTTCTACTTCTGTACTACTTTTCAATCAGGAATGTTCTAGTTTACTTAGATTAGACCTGGTGACCCTAACTCAAGATCTTCAAAAATATATGTATATGGAGAGTGAGGCATTAAAAACAGGTCACCTGAATAACTCACTTGTTTTTAACAATAGAAGGAAAAGTGCCAAACAAAAGTTGTATGGTTTTAAGGGGGACGTATTTTGGTCATGTTGTCTTTTTTTTAGATGGAGGCGCTAAAAAGATATGAAGGTTACCTCCACTTTAAACGGAATTGTATGATTTTCTTATACAATATGATTCCTCTAATTATTCTGCATATAAAAGCATTAGGCAGTGATATCAAAAAATTAATAGTTTACGAGATATTTAATATTTTGCCAACATGTGACAGAATAAAGTATAAAATATCTCGCAAACTATTGGTTTTTTGATGTCACTACCTTAATACTTTTATGTACCCAATAATTAGAAGAACCATATTGTGTAAAAAAAAATCGTACAATTCTGTTTAAAAAAGTGGAGTGACTTTTATATCTTTTTAGCGCCTCCACCTAGAAGAAAGACGACATAACCAAAATACGTTCCTCTTGAAACCATACAAATTTTGTTTGGCATTTTTTCTTCTACTGTTAAAAACAAGCAAGTTATTCAGGTGATCTCTTTTAAATGCTTTACCTAATTACATACAATATATATAATTATACAGTTTATGCAACTTTAGATCTAAATAGTATAAAAGTTATTACGTACAGTAATTTGATAAAAAAAGCAGAACTTTGTGTTGCAGAAGAAGGCAAGTAATTTGAATATTTGCTTAGATAATAGAGTTACAATTTTTCTTTATTGAAGATATTTATGTTTATGTTTATGTGTATTAATTAAATTAATAAAACATTAGTAAAAATAATATTTCCTATACGTCTTAAAGATTCCCATAATGTTATGAAAAAAAATTATATAACGTTATTTAAGAAAACGTTATTTAATAACGTTATTTAAGGCGATTTTAATTTTTTATTAAAAAATTTTTTTTCAATTTTTTTATTGCAAGTTGTAGCTGGCATGGAAAAGATGAATATCTATACCTTTTAATTTCTTTTAAACTGCTGAAAGTGTCCCAAAAATTATTAGCAAATCGCTGAATCTCTTATAGCATGTTTGTGGATATGTATGTATAATTCATGGTAGCATCTTTTTTGATTATTTTGCACATCGTCTGTAGGGACATTCTTATGTGATTTATTTTCAAAGATATAGAAGATTATAGAAACATATTACAATGTAGATTTTTGATTATTTATTCATTATTTATAAAAAAGATATAAATTAAAAAAACATGTTTCGACATGGTAATTGAATTGGGAGGAATTCCCGTACGGAATTCGAGGGATCCGGATATGATCCCAGCTGCGATAACATCAATTATACATTTTGCAATAAGTTTTTTGCAATTTTAAGATGTTAGTAGCATCAAATCGATGACTAAATTTAATTTGTAAGATTATCATTAATTCAGTTTGATTGTGTTGGTGCAATTTCGAAAGTAATCGATCACAATTTGAAATAAATGCATTTAAAATATATATGGAAATATTATTTCAACATCTTTGACCGTATTTAAGAAACATTAATAACATACTGCAAAGATTTTTTCTTAGTGATTACTGTACTGCGGTAAATAAAGTATCTCAAGACTTAGAGAATTCAAAATTTGAATAAGTATTAATAATGGTGCAATAAGTCAGGCATGGTGTATATATGTACAATTAAATTTTGATATTTAAAACTAGTGTTAACAAATTTAAAATCCCAAAGGTTTTGGTTTATAATCAACTATGCTCAGTAAATAAAAAGCTTACAGGAAGTTACAGGAAATGTATATTCTGTATATACAAGAAGTCTTGTAGAGATAAAAATTTTTTATACTTTTACAATTAAATTCTCCAAATGTTCAAGAGTCGTTCTAAACAAGATTTATACTGCTTGTGATTAAAAATCAGAACTTTCGACAAAAATGTAATGGTCCTCATGTTAAAAAATTCAAGAATTTATTTCAGGAATTAAATGGGCTTAATTTTACTGTGGTAATATAGATAGCAGTTTTAACAAAAATAATTGAAATGTAGCACTGCAGCAATTTTTTTCTTCAGTGATAAAGATATTATCCAGCCATAAATAAATAATATAGTCCATAACTGATTTTTAATTAGCATTAAAATTAGCATTACACGTTTTATCTAGCTTATAGTATACATTAAAAAAATAATAAAAAAGAATAAACATTCCTTTTGTAAGTAAAAATATTTTAAAACATCACAGTTGATTACAAGAAAAAAAATTTTTTAGTAGTATATAAAACATAAAATATGCGTTAAAAAACAGTTTAATCTGATATAATGCTATTTTTACAATTGTATTCTCTCTTTCTCTCTCTTTTATCGCAGAATATTGAGGCACGAAGGTTATGATATTCGCGTTATGCATGATAGGCAAGCAAAAGGAATCGTTTTCGATTGCACTTAAGAATTACGGGGAGAGTTCGATGTCAAGTGTGCATGTAAAATGCGTGCATGCAATGACTCTATTCCTTTTTTCTTATTGCAGTATCAGTAATTATTACCTAGCATAATTTATTGCGCAAAATTATGCTGGAAAGCCTTGCGCGGTCTTATAAACGTGTAAATCTACAATGAATAGGAGAATTTAATAAGCGAATGTTGCTAAGAATAAAAGTGCAAGTAGTCAGTTACGCGAATTAAATTTTCGGGACCATTGATTGAAAAACAATTTTTCCTTGCAAGCAAATCGATCTGTTAATTTACGTATACATAAATTAAAATAAATTTAATAAATATATATAATTTTGTTTACATGTTATTTTGAATTATATATAAAATTACATATTAAATAGTTATGCAATAAATGTAGGCATATAATACGTGTGAATAAATTTTACATAATACTAATAATTTTGCTTTGATTATAAATATTGACAATTTATTTCTGGAGTTGAATTTTGTTTCTATTTATGCAACTTTTATTTTTAAAAACATTATTACTATTTATATAATTTAATCTTATTCCATTGAACAAAACTAAATTATCGATTTATGAAATCGTAATGGAATATAATGTTCCGTTTCAGTATTCTCGATGTTTGGCAATACGTTTGGAAAGTCACGTACGCAAATTCTTTCGCACATATTATTGGTGTCTGAAAATATCTTTTTATAGAATTCTTATACGACGATTATTTGTGTATCGTGCGTGCGTGCGTGCGTGCGTGCGTGTGTGTGTGTGTGTGTGTGTGTGAGTGTGATACGAGTTTTATTATTAAGATGATAATTAACATTATTCATCTCTCATTTCATTTCAACATTCTATAGTATATCTGATACTACTTGAAGAAAGCTATGGCGCATAATAATGATAGATCGGTATGTAGGCTACGTTGTGGCTACTCGTTTTACGTTTACGAGAATCACACGTTATGCTCTAATAGTATCTAATAGTAGATACTTACAATGCCAAAGAATCCTTATTCGGTAATCTTTGATTGTAACATCAGAAGTTCGAGTGCATTAAAAAAAATAATTGACTGCTGCAGCAATTTAGATGGTAAAATATAGCACAGCATTTTTAATTGGCTACTGCGGCCAATTTTCGGTTGCGTTAGTCTGTCCGCAATGTTAATATACGATTTCATTAGGCTAACGCAACCAAAAGTTTGCTCCGTTGCAGTCAATTAAGAATGCTACGCCATATTTTATCATCCAAATTATTGCAACAGCCAATCTTTTCTTTCAGTGTACTAAAAACTTCTGATGTGTTATAGCTACGCCATATTCAACCAATAATATCTTTTCTTTCGGTGTGATATATAGAAAAAATTTGAGTAAAATCTGTGATAATGCACAAGCATTTTTGTGATACTCTGGTGTTACACACGGGCAATCAATAGTCAATTGCGTATCGTTGGTTAAGCCGTTAAAGGAGAAAATTATTAGAAACATTTTGCACATATTGTAGTAAGCTTTCCCGCATCGGGCCGATCGGGCGGCGTGATATCCGCTTTTTCCACAAACTGCGAACTTTCTAGCGGCGATGCGACGCACGGTTTCTTGCGCTAGCATACAGTTGCATCCATACGGTATTCGCGCACGACGAGTGCAGCGAGCGCGAGTCATTGCAAAATCACGATTGCTTCGTCGGGAGGTGAATTTTTCGCTCTTACGCTCTTATGGGAAAAAACTTAGATACTGGTGGACATGGGCAATGTTGAGAGAAACTGCACGATGTGCGTACGCACGTATGCATGCATGTATGCATGCCTGCACCGTGCGGATGCTGCGAATCTGAAATCGCAATGGCAACGTTACCGCATCCGCGATGTAATGTGCGCCTGCTTGTTTGTAATGTATAAAAACGCGGATGTCGATCCGCAACCGATTAAAATACGTTGATGTCTGGTGTATCGTTAGACACGCTATCCGTATACCTTCTAGATGGGTTTGGGATATTTCTTTCTCTACCTCTCGTAAATGTCACGTGGGAACAAGTTTGCTTTAACGTTATATGAATTTCTAATGTATTTACTGCGCATCAAGAAATGATTGTTAAAAAATATATAACAATTTAAAAATTAGCTTCAATTAATGTGGTGATTTAATAAATTATTTTTTCTTGCGCGCGCATGGAAAAAATGATTTTGCTGAAGTATCTACAAGTTTAACTAGATACAGATCTGAAAATAATTTTATATTTCATATTATCAAAATAATTATTGCAACATCTTTTCTTTCAATGTAAGAAAACCTCAAGCATGATCAATGCTGAAAAAAGTTTTAATATTTTAGCAATCAGTTTGATATCCTATGTAATTATTTTGATGGTCTAATTATTTTCAAATCTGTATCTATTAGCTAAATTTTTATAAATACTTCAGCAAAGCCATCCTTTCTGCGTGTGCTTTTATTTTTCATCTTAGCAGACAATTTTCAGAACACAGTATAGGAGAATTGCTCTCGAACTTTAACCATGGGCTTCAGTTTCCGAAGAAAATGATCATGTAGGTTTCATTACAGTAGTTATATCCTGCACGAGATGAATGGTCGGTTCACCAGTAATCAAACAGACGATTCACGTTCTGTGTCCACTCTTCTCAAAGATTTTTTAATTTGCTACTGGTCAGGAATAATAATGGCTGCGCTCAGCAAAGAAAACTAATAAGTTAGCGCTAAGTGATTCTTTAATATGATTGGCTCCTATACTTAAATCCAACGAAGAACTAAAGACAAGAACCAATTATATTAAAGAATCACTAAGCGCTAACTGATTAGTTTTCTCTACTGAACGCAGCCATTATTTCACTTTGTATTCTATATTATTATATTTACCGATAAAATAAAATTATGCATGGAATAAAATTCGATGAAGCAAGATCTTCTTTTAATATTTTCAATATTGGATGCTTTGGATACTTAAAAGATTTTGGTAAAAATGTTTCATTTAAGTTATATGTAATACTATACTATAAAGTTATATAAAATATATACAATTATGTATAATACATTATATAATTATATGTATATAACATTATATGTACTATGTAATTCTTATATATTGTATAATTATATGTACGTAAATTCTTCATTATGTTCATGCATATATATATATTTATACAATACATATTTATATATAACCTGTTATAATTCATATGTATATATAATCATGTATAAGATCTTCTATTTACATATAATTATACAAAAAATAGGACTCTATTTGAATATATGAGATTGATGTATATACATGTAATTCTTGCAATAGACATTTTTTGAACTTTTTCTCTCTCTCTCTCTCTCTTTCTTCACTATATTTGTTACTAAAAGGAGACAAATTGTTGTCTATGGATGTATATATGTAATTATTGTATCATATTAGGCGTTTTTGCTGTTGTTAAAAAAATAACAAAAAAGTTATTTCAATGTTATTTCGCATATATGAAAATAAAAAAATTGTAACTCTTTATATTTATTTATGGAAAAAATATTTTTTAATTATACAC
>NW_017298619.1:558328-566452 GCF_001594075.2 Trachymyrmex cornetzi | reverse complement strand
CCCCCCCCCCCCCGACTTAAAAACATCTTGAAATTTATTCCCAAAAACGTTTTCTTTTCTAATTTTTCGTGTAAATTCTGAAATGTGAGACTAACTAATAATATTTATTTTAATCAGAAAATTAATTATAATAAAATATTAATTATAGTTTTTATTTTTTTTATATCAGTATATATAGTTATATATATAATTATAACCAACATATTTCAAATATAATTTTGAATAATTGTATACAACCATTTGAATATAATTATGGATAAAAAAATTTTTATCAGAATATAATTTTTTAATTGTAAGAAATATTAAGAAAGTAAAGAGATATAAAAGTAAAAATAAAACTATAAAAATGCAGACGGATATTTTAAACAGATTTTTCAACTTCTTCAATTTTAGATATTATGCAAATTTATTTTCTGATTTTTAAAAATCTTCAAGTTCTTAGTTCTTAAAAGATTCTGAAATCTTTTTTAATATTCTTTTAAAAAGTCGCGATATAAAATTTATATAGTAAAAAGTCGCATTTATCAATAATATTATTTCCGATGCGAAACTGTCATACAAAGTAATAACTTGCAATAAAATCAAAAATCCGTGCGATTACGATGTAAGTTAACCGCGAGTTATGTAGTAAATGTATAATTAAACAGCTCTTTACTCAGCAAAGAAGGAAACAATGAGCTGTTAAGCCGCTTGTACAATTACCAGTAGTTAAAGTGCAATAAGTGATATTCAATAGCTTTTATCGTACCACTATGATTAATCTTAGAACACTATCATACGTAAAGACGTGCAAATGATTGAGCGCTAAACTATCCTTATGAGGTCAGCAATGGTCAGTATTGTAATAAACAGCGTGATAAATGATTTCGATTTTTAAACAGTTTCGTATCATTATATTTTTTATTAGTAAGTATACGTCAAATTTACATATAAATACGATTGACAGATAATTTTTTATTTTATGATTCAAATATTTAATTTTTTCATTGTAAGCGTAATATAATAATGAATAATAATAAATAACACACACACACACATATCATTTCAAGATCGACTTTGATACTGTGCTTATTCTTTTTTTTCCATTTTAAGTTAAGAATTACGTTGTTTGCGTTTATAAACATCTAGAATTAATTAATTTTAATTTTTAATTATTTATGTACAATTTTTAAAAATTAATTAAGATTTAGACAAATATTTTGTTATTAAAAGAGAAAGTATTAATTATATTAAAATCTTATATTACATTAATTAAAAGTGGTCTATTTCCTCGGGGACGTCAAATTTATATATTAATGCAGGCAATACTGTCACTCAATATTGATAGCGTATTAGAATTAAAAGATAGTCAACTGTGTTCACACAGTGTGATTTTTCTTCTTGAGAAATTGTAAATTAATCTCACATAATAAATCGTTAAAATGGCTGCAGGCGTCCCTGCAATTATAATCAATCATTTATTCCTGTTATACTGCATATAATAAAATTAAAGTCATTTTTGACAATCTAACATTTTTAAAGCAATGTTTCTAGCACTGTAAAAAAATTATCCATTTTCCTTTTTAAAACGAAGAATTCTTCCGAAATTGTATTCACTTTATTAAAATGTTGACAATGTTGTCTGATACCGTCAATGTTATACGTTTCTCTGTTCTGGTAACGCACTATGGCTTGTAAGATTTTATAATCCATTGCATTCCTTTTTTTAAATTCTGACTCACAACAGTTCGACTGAAGAAGATCACTTTTTTAAAGATAAAAAATGGGAGCATTACTATCGTTCCAATTATATTGATCGTTTTCAACGTTCACATTAAATATTTCAATGGACCACACAGATTCTTAACAAAGAGGGAACATAGGAGCATTGGATACGTTAGATTTGTATCAATATTTTAAATTCTACTATATAACATATACTATACAGAATATTGTTATTTTATATATATATATATATAATATGCGAATCCGACAATTTTTTTGTAATATTATTATCTGAATTTATTCTAATTTAGGTCATATTGAGAATGACCCGATCGGCTTCGAAACGTATGTACTTTTTATTTGTTTGGTTTTTAGTATTAAATTGTTACTAATGTCAACTGGCTCGCCCTTCTTCATTTATATATTTGATTTATTAAAATGTCATTTTAATAATTTTTTTTATTATTAATAATTTTGATAATAATTATCTTGATATTTTATGAACATAAGTAGAACTAAAATAATGATTGATTGATTGATAAGTAGAATACCACCCGAAATGATTGCTTGACAGAATATAAAAAACGCGGGATCGATCAAAGCGAGATCGATTCGTGTTTTTGAAGTATGCATCTCCTCGAGGTCAGATTAAGAAATCGAACTTCAGACCAGCACGTCTGGCCAGTAGCTGGCATCTGAGAAAGGAGAGATCGCAGGTGTTGCGCAACATTCCGAGGTAATTTATACCACTCATGGTTAACAAATACCACGTACCATAGCTTTGTGTGAGCAGTGCGAGTTATTTTGCACTCTCTCCTTGGTATGCGAACTATAAATTGCCGAACAAACGTTGCGTTTGCGATGTTGACCCTTTCAATCGCAATGCTCATTATCTTCGTGTTAAGATTTATTTACACGATGCGATCCTAAGACGCTTCTCATAATACACATGCATGTACAATCGGCTCCTATAATATTGAATCTATCGGTACTTGTTAAATTAATAATTAAATTTTAGTTTTGCAAAATTGCTTTAAGGTAGTAATCTGGCATATCTTACGATAAAGTTAATTATTTAAATTCACGACATTTATTTTATAACGCAAATTAAATGTTATTGTTATTACGCGTTATGAAATTTCTCAATAAAGACTGCAAAGTGCAAATAAATCTTAATTTATGTTAAGTTACAGGACTAATCTGTTATAAATCATTATTTGTAAAAATTAGGTGTTAGAAATTATAATCGTAGAGAAATTATGATCGTCGCCTAGCAATATTCATTAGTTCTGTATTGAACCAATTGGTGGACAATCATAGAAAGAATGTGGATATTATGTTATGTATATATGAACACTGAATGTTTTTTTCTATAAGAAATAACAGAAACGAAAATGGAGAGATAAGTTGCTGTTTATTAAATTGGATTTCCTCAGTATTTGAACATAAATTAAAAGAAAATAGATCTGCAAATTGACGGAGAGCATTGAATCATCAGAATTATAATATACACGAATAAATGGATTGAGAAGTATGTACATTGAAAAAAAATATAGTTAATTTTAATAAATATTTAGTTGAATACTGCCAACTAAATATTTATTAAATATAAAGATATATTTATTTGATACAAGAAATGATAATTTGATTTAACAATCATTTTTTTTACTGAACAAATATTTATTTAGTAAGTAAATGTTTAGTTGGCAGTATTGAACTAAATATTTATTAAAATTGACTATATTTTTTTCTCTGTGTACGAATAAAATATAGTAAAGGAAATATTAGTATTAAATATATATAAAGAATTCTGTTTTTAACTAAAGATGATGACAAATTGATGCTGCTGAACAATTTAACAAATAAGTCGACATTATTTGTTATTTTGGTATCAAAATGATAAATAATGATAAATAATGTTTGTTGGATAACTATTTAATAACAGCGTAAAATGTTTTGATTTGAGTATAAAAGGTAAAGATTGAAAGAAGGGTTCAATCATTTCAATCATTTATTCAAATATTTGATACAGTCCTTCAGAATAAATAATTTACAATGGATACAATGATCATACTGGATATTGAGTAACCCAAGATTGTTGATGATCGTTGAATGTCACCAAACGAATTTATTAACCAATAAAGTTTGAAGACGCATATTCAACAAAATAAGTAGGCGGCGATATATTTAAACTATGTTTCTTTAATTTTAGTATTTTCGTTTTATTCGCAGTAAGAAAGAGAAAGAAAAAAGAGGGAAAAAGAGAAAGGGAATCGAAGAAGGGAGAAAAAGATATAAATACTGAATTCATTATTTACCAGCACATGTTATCTGAAGAAGAGCCGAACAATGTATAAGTATTTCTCATTTTATCGCCGTAAATAATTACATTAGAATTTTCCAGGATACTGCACTTTAATGCAGTATGATACATTGCGTCGATGCTTTAGATGGCAATTTTCAAATTGCATCATTAGCGTCCTACATTTAATTCGGGAGTGAAAGCATGCTGACCGACTTATACGCATTGAAGAATTCCCAATGATGCTGGATCTCGTAAGAATTTATATAACAAACCGCTCGAGTTATCGCATAGGTGATACAATACATCCGACAAAGAAGTTAATATGAGTATTTTATAATATTATGTCGCGATATTAATACTATATATCCATTATAATATAAATGAAATATACAAATATTGATCGGTCGATATTAATTTGTTTTACATATTGATTACTTACCTATACGTAATAGTTGTAAAAATTTAGTCTAAGATTAATATGATTGTCTTAGCGCCGAGATACTAACATGTCTCCAGATAGTAGATACTAATAATAGGATAACTCCGGCAAATACGCCGCGCTGGGATTTACGCCGCAGAAGTCGGAAAAAATAGAAGAAGTGGGGGTAATTTTCCCGTAACTACTCTGTTATGTACATGGCTTTATGTTATATTAGTATTGTGTTATGGTTTCAGTTTCTTACTGTTAATATTAATAAAATTATTGTGAGTTGAATCGATTTGTCGCTGTGTTAAGTAGCGCCATCATAAATTAAAGTCTACATAAAATGATTACTTACTGTAGAGCATGTAAAAGACTCAGTGGTTATTTCGTGATACATACGTGTAGTGGAATAGTAAAACGTGTTGTATAGAGCAAAATACAAGTGCTTTGCTTTCGTACTCTTTGTTTAGTTTGTTGTCTTGTATATCCCACCCGTTTAGAATATGCGGCATTTTTAGCGACCGAGATTTATGCCCAAAGCATACAAAGTGTGCAGATTGAATTCAGTGCACTAAATACAATAAACGCATTACATGAAATACCTATGTACCTTATGTCATAACACTTGTAATACATCTGGGGAGATTGTAATTGTTATTTATTACTTCATATACATATTTACCATTCTTATTACTTAATAAAACTTTTTGTAAACACATTTTATAAGTTATTATGTCATTTTACGTCTTATTTATATGTATTATTTATAAATTTTTCATGAGCGCCATGCATATGCCCCCCTCTCCCTATGAGTAGTCATATATCCCAACCCTATGGGATATGCGGCAAAAATGCAAGGGTTTCAAAAAGTTTATTTTTAATATGAAAATTAAATATTTCGGATTTCTAATATTTTTTTCATAGTAGTAGACAGTACAAAGTTTTTACTGATGATATAGTTCGTTTACTTTAAACTAGTGCTCGGAAACATCAGACGATTTGACAGTTCGAACAGTTCGAATCTCAAATTCGAACGTTAAATAGTTCGGACTGAATGTATGTTCGAACTACTTTAACCCACTTCAGAGCTGAAAATTCGAATTTATTACATTTCGAACTTAGACATCACACCTGAATATCGTAATCAACCTGAATATATCCAGGATGGCTCAGGATATTTGTAGGGCGATATCTGGAGACACTGGTAGTGTTTCGGCGCTAAGCCAAGCGCAGCGACACTGCCGTGGCTACTTTACGCGAATCTGTCAAGATTTCCAGACAGCGATTATGGGATCTCAATTAACGGCTGTCCCGATTGAATTCTAAGTGTCAATTGATGGCATCCGCTCGGAATATATAATGAAAGTGTTTTTGTTTTTTCTCTACGTGCTCTACGAGCGGAGATATTACGATGCAAAAATGTTGAAAAAACCGAATTGAAACTTTTAATTTAAGAAACGTCGTCGTCGTCGGGAGGATCCCGTTTGCCTACAGTTCTGATTGTACACACACCACTCATATCAACTGGTGCCTAGTAATTTTTCACTGTTTTGCCAATGAGATTATTTTATTTTTAAATTGGCCAATCAGCGATACATGTGTGCAATATGCGATGTGTGCAATCGGAGCCCTCCCGCATTGTACATGTGCATGGTCACATCGTACATGTGTCTGTTTCGGTGGTTAATGATTATGTTAGGAAAACTGTCACATCGATGGCATAGAGGACATGTAAGTGATTTTCTATACTTCTACATTTGCACGAAATGAACGAATCTAGCAAAATAAAAATGTATTTCGCTTTACTCCGTGGACCGAGATCGTTAAAGTTGATCACTATTCAGGTTAGAAAACATATCCGTCATATCGATGGCATAGATAGTAGTATAGATTATACAGTAGAATGTTTGTTTCGTTAAATATTTGTCTGTAAAGCAGAATGTAAAACAGAATTGTTTTCCTTTATGCTATCGATGCAACAGATTTCCTCTGGATATCTGTCAACTTTAACTATAACAATAACAATAAATAACTCGGTTCGCAGTAGTGCAAAAATGCGTTGAATGATTTTATCAACCTTGAGGAGGTTCGACCTTGTACATTATTATGTAACTTGTAATTTAAAGATACGTTTCACGATGCATTTCTTGTCGAGGTTTGTCTCAAATGTGCAATTTACACGAAGATGTTTGGAACAAAATTTGGAACTTTGTCAAATTTTTATTCACACACGTATGGTTTAGATATCTGTTTAACTGCAACGAACAATTTCCCAAGTCTGCCAGGAGCTATTGCATATCAAGAAGATTTTTCTCAAATGGAATTTACGAATATGTAACAAACACAAGTAATATTATATTTCATTCCTTCCACAAATTATCTAATTATTATTATGTATGATTCACGAAGATAATAAGAACGATATACAGACTTTCTGTTGATTTCTGTTATCATAGTGAACATGGTTGTCTTAAATTTACAGGCAATGAAAAGGAAGGAGAAAGAAGGTGGTTAATTAGTTAGAGAATTCTTTATTAATCCGAAATAAATTGATCGCAATGACATTGGTGATGATTGTGCTGTGGTGCATCGACGACCCCCCTTTTATGATTTATACGGTAATAATAAATCAAAGTTTCTTTCAATATTTAACAAATAAGTTAAGGAAAAATTGTCAATGTGAGCCAACACAAGATGTATCTTTGTGAAATAACTGTCATATATTATAAATCATGAGCATAAATTACAGACGTTTCGACATCATTATTGGGTCCTCCTTAAATGTAGGAATAACATATTCTAGATGTAAGCGTCCCAATGAAAAATAAATTAAAGTTGCTTACTATATCTAAAATATGGTTTATACATTTGAAACAAACACAATAATGATGTCGAAACGTCTGTAATTTATACTCTAGATTTATAATATATGACAGTTATTTCACAAAGGATTATCTTTTGTTGGCTCACATTGACAATTTTTCCTTAACTTTACATTTACCTTACATTTCCTTTACATTTACGTTACATTTTCTTTACATTTACCTTACATTTACCTTACATTTCCTTTACATTTACGTTACATTTCCCTTACATTTACCTTACATTTACGTTACGTTTACCTTACTTTTACTTTACATTTACGTTACATTTACCTTACATTTCCCTTTAAAATTATATACAAACTTACCTTTTTAAAAAAAAGGTAAAAAAAGCGCTAAGGGTTGTATTAATATAATAAGCGTTGTATTAAACTATAAGAAATTGCAAAAATAAATATTAGAGGAAGGTCACCGATACCGACATACCACTTTGTTTTTAGACAATATTTCTTAAACAAAAGGTAAAAATACAACTTCAAAAATATAAATATAAAGTAAAAAGTATCTTCTATCAGATAGTATAAACAATTTTTATAATACTGTTTGCAATTTTACAATAATTAAGTTTTTCGTAAGTTATGCAAAAATGAGCGTCTGACAAAATGGGCTCCAAAACTAACACAGTAGGCAGTAATACTACGTATTCCTATTCTTTTTCTTTTACAGGAATTATCTGTATGAAGTACCTATAATATGAATGTACCAATGTGATATATAAGATTTTTCAGAATCATTTTACTTCGTTATAAAACATTTTTATTGAATTATATGCATATTTACTTTATGCTGTTCTGCAAGATGCAAATATG
>NW_017298619.1:545679-558224 GCF_001594075.2 Trachymyrmex cornetzi | reverse complement strand
CATGGTCTGTTTTACGGACAGGTGTGTCGGTTTATGCTGCACCCCAATTTTAAATTAAAAATCGTATTATGAAAAGACTAAGAGAAAAAGTAATATAAATAAAACTTATTTCGGAAACTACAAGTATTTAAAATGACGTGATATTATCAATAATATAGTCACTATTTTTTAAACCTCACAATTTGCAAAAAAAAATCGTAAGAATTTTATTTTCGCATTTGTAGAATTCGTTTTTAGCTGATTTGATATAGAAACAAGCTAGAAATCTACGAATTATAAGTTTGTATTTCTTTAATTAGCTAAACAGATCATGATTTTATTAGTATTAATAAAGTGCAATAGTTAGTTTCCGAAAAATAAGGGGGTGTCACTTTAGGAGACCTATGTCAGCATCGGCGACTTTCCTCTAATATTAATATTTCCATACGTGACTTTTTCTTTTTGACATTTTTGTAATGTTTGTATATTCAAGTTTCGTGAAAAACTGCTCTTTTGTTTCTAAGGCATACTATATTTGTTTACTTTCCGAACCGTTCGAATTTCAGACATAACGAATTGACATTTCACACTGATCACTGCTTAAGTTCGAACTGTTCGAATTGTCCGAAATATTCGAATTAGATGCTCATTTTTTCAACTTCGAACTATTCGAATAGATCGAACATTCAACATGTTCGAATCTTTTGTCTGAACCCTACTTTAAACATAGTAAATAGTACTTAATAAATTAAGTATTTGATAGGTGCGGCGTATATACAGGAATTACCCTAGTTATTGAACACTAAGTATAAGAATATTCAAGCCTATGACGGTCAAAGCTAAATCTTTTTTGCCTAAACAATTCCTAGTAAATTATCTATATCTTATATATGTATGTGCATATATATCATATTTTTGTAGTTATTCAAACTGCGCGCCGAAATTTTTCCGGACTCTATCTAACGTAATTAAACTACTGCAATAATATCACAAGTTAAATTAAATTGACAATGTGCTGAAAAAAACCTTAAATAAATTTATTGCGAAAAATATTACCTATAGTTATTGATTCAGTAAAATAAGATACATATCGAAACGCCGACTTCAGAAAAAAATGAACTGTCCTAGTTTTTATTATACGATATATTACCCATATAGCATAAATCTCCAAAAGGCGTTTTGGAGCACATCCTAAGAACGTCTCAACATCCTAAAAATGTTCACAGGAAGATCTTTGGGATAAAGTGTGCTGTACGGGTAAAAAAGTGTAATTTATCTCAAGAAATGTTGAGATTTTACTAACAATATGCATTTTGCAATATTATGATAACAATATTAAAAACTGATAATATTAAAAACATTTAATTAATAATTATCTATTTAATTATTATGCACTTTATTAATAATACGTTTCATTATAATTTAATAATTATTTAATTATTATACAATTTCTGAGAAACCTCCTAAGATAAGAACAACAAACTTCTTTGAAAATTATATGTAGGGGAGACTGGGGACAAAAATAACAGGATATAATAGTAACATCGTTAATATTTCTCAAACTATAATAGATATGTGTATGCGGTAAAATTTTGTAGACAAATCGGCATTGAATCGTTCGTTACATGCTGGTTCTCGCGAAACGAGTGCATGAGCAGAAATTACTTTTTTCATGCATCAAGTAAGTTTTATTGCGTGCACAAAATCAAGATATTTTTTTTTCTTTATAACGACAGTATAATGCATTATCTTAATATGTTTTAATGATTATTTGCATTGATGATTTGCACATTTGAGTTGATTTTTATCTAGGTTTTATTAAAAAAATTTACTATAAATCATAAAATAGCATTAGGAGACAATATAATAACATCGATGCCTGATGTCAGTTATAACGTTAGAATTGTCTCTGAACTTACTTGATTTTATTTTAGTATTATTTTGTACAATGTTATTTGTACTTTTCTTCATAGAATGCCGTTGACAAAATAACGCAAAACAGATTAAGAGAAAAATTATACAAAAGAAGTGTTTTTATACAAACAGACGTTTAAAGAGGTTATAAAGGACTAGTTATCCATTCGTATAGCTACAAGAAAGAGTATGACTTATGTAATTGTGTTATGTATCTTTAACAAATGTGGTACAATTATCCCCCTCTACTGTTACAATAATCCCAGGGGTTGGGACGGTTGTAACAAAATTCCTTATAGTCTTTAAACAAACATAACTTTTTCCTAATTGCATAAAAAAATTAAACCAAAGAAAATTCTATAACTCAATAAGTTCTACATCTAAAGATACATATATTTAAATGTAAATATCATAAAAAAAATATATAGAAATATTATATTTTAACTGTTATAACACTTCAAAGTCAAAATGTTACTTTTGTCCCCAGTCTCCCCTATAATCTAAGGTTGAAACTTATTTCATACAGGTAACGCGTTACTCTTATTGTTATTTTTTGTAAAAAGTAATTTTGTTACTGTTACTAATTTTAAAAAGTAATACATTATTGTTACTGTTACTTAGAAAGTAACGATTCGTTACTTTTTTTATTACTTTTTTGTAATGTTAAAGTAAGATATTAGATTTAAAAATTACATTATTTGGTAATCAATATTAGTTATGAAAATCAATATTAAAACTTAAAATTCTAAGTTAATCTTACAGCAAGCTTTTCTTTACATTAAATCTAGGTAAAAGTTTACTTTTACACAGCCTGCCCCATCCGACTGACTTTGATGTTTGATCTTCAAGCAGGTTAAGGTCATCAACCTTTTGTTCATTGTTCATTAAAAAGTTATTAACCAAATTTTTATAAGTAAAATGTAATTTTTAAATACGGTATATCCCAAATGACTTCTGACTAACCTTGATATTGACCTTGATCTTCAAGGAGGTCAAGATCATCGACTTTTTACGGCGCTCCTTGCTTATTAAAAAGTTATTAACAAAACAGTTTTTATCAACTATATACTTATTATTGAATACAAGGAGTACATATACTTCAGCTTCTTTTTTTTAAACTACTTATTTTTAGTACCTATAGCTTTTCAGAAATCTTCCGATACCATTCCGATTCTTCAGATACCATTCCGATTACAAATACACGTGACCCTTAAAAAGACCGATTTTAGTCCTAAATACGAATATAGTACATGTATATTTGTTTTATGTATTAAATTTTCGTCGTCATCAATGTGACAGATACCTGAATAGTCTCCAACTTTAATGATTAATATTTCACGGGGCTGAGCGACGCTGTTTTCTTGCCAAACTTTTATTTTTACGCGAAAATGCATCGATTGAGTATATTTTTATCAAAATATATGTACCTTGTATTCAATAATTAAATACAATTGATAAAAATTGTTTTGTTAATAACTTTTTAATGAACAACGAGAAAGATCAATGACCTTGATTTCTTTGAAGGTCAAGGTCAACATCAAGGTCCGTCGGAAGATTTGGGGGTGTATGTATGTAAACTTTTACCTAAACTTATATTTAATAACAAAAAACTCCAAAACCAGAGCGAATGAGAGACAGCGTGGTAATTAATACGCAATCTTAATTCTTCAATCCAAAAATAGAATCTTTATTCCAAAAATAGTTTGTTTCAGTTCACTTTGGAACCATCTTCAGCAAACAAATTTAAAATATCAATCCCTTCATGTCAAAGAAAAATCACCATCAGATTAGCAGATTTGATGTTCTAATATCTATTCGAAACATTAAATTATCTTATAAATATTTCTATTGAACAAGTTTCAAATTAACAATAAAACTGGTAACTCACCCCAAGACATATATTTAATAATTCTTTAATTCTTTACATTTAATTTATTTGTTAATATATTTACATCTTTAGAAAATTAAATTGCAATTTATAAACGTAGATTTTAATAAAAATGTTTATTAGATATTATTTTTAAACATTAATATTGTTATTAAGAGTGCATTCCAATATTCATTGCCAATACTGAAAATTTATAGTTTACTTTCTTATATTATTTATAGAGAGTTTACGTTATATGTGTATAGCGTAAAGGAAGATAATATAGGATGCGATCCGTTGCACGCATAACGTGCATGAAGTATCATTTTATCCTTGTTTGCAGAGTGTTGAACAAGGATAAAATGATCATGCGTATTATGCGTGCAGCCACAGAATAGCCTACTAATATGGAGAATAGGGAGGGTTTTTTTAAATAATGCATTGCAATTTGGCGACAATCGGTAGACATTGTAGTAATATTGTTAATATAAATATCTATTTATTTTTGTTGTGTCTAAAGATTTGAGAATTTTATTAAAAAGGTGAGAACTTTTATTAAAAAAGTTTCCTCAAACTGAAGGTAAGCGTTTTAATGCTGTTAGATTATATTACACGTACGTTTTTAATAATGTTGTATGCACAATATTATGTTGATTAATTGTAATTTCTAACTTATTTGTTGTCACGGAAAGACTTGATTTCTTATATGAAAACATATAGAATAGTTGAGAATTGGTTTTAGTTGTAAATAATAAATATTTATTGTAGAGATGCTAATATTTATTTTACATAACACACACACACACACACACACAATTTAATGATTCAAGATTTAATTTTATTCTTAATTATTCTTCCTCTCTTCATGTCTAATGATATTATTTTATTCTTTACATGCTGTCCCTTTTAAGAAAAAATGTTTTTAATATACTGAATAGTTAATATTGAAACACTTTTTCCTAAAATATTATACAATAAAAACATTAAAAACATTAAATATGAACTATATTTTGATCAGTTTATATAAATTAAATATGAACTATATTTAATTTACATAAATAAACAAATTTTCACTTTATTTAATATGCTACTCATTACTATTTCTCAAATTTTATTCTATATCACATCCCATTTTTTTAGAACCCCAATTTTCACACTTTTCACTTTTTTGTTAGTACTGACATTGGGCTTAAATTTTGGCGACTTTTATTTATTGGATGTGTAGTTAAAACACTAAACACAATGCAAGGCAACAGTGACAAGAACAGCGATAGTAATAGTATAAAAATAAGCGATTATAATAATTGTCTTCTCCCATTGTAAAAGTAACGTGTTTCCAACTTTGGTATATTCTTACATACATAAATAAATACATAAAAACAAATTCTAAAAATGTTACATTACATTACATTTTTATAAATATGTTATAAATACATTTTATAAAAGACAATACAGAGATATATAGGGCACATAAGAGTCAACGTAATTAAGTATAAATGTAAGAACTATAATATGATATATTAAATATATAAAAAAAATTCTATAAATAACACATTGTAAAACACATTACATTACATTACATGTTTCGGTTCTTGGATTGAGCCATCCTCAGATAATACAAAATTCACAACCTTAAAATTAATTTCCATTGTCATAGAAAACATCTCTCAGAATTATGCTTACAAGATGGAGGGCTTGCAAATATATTAATGAAGCTCAATATAAACGTTTATATTGCAGTAATAGGTTGCTTCCGAGCGCCTATGCAATGCCGAAAGTTCACAAATCGAATTGTCCTTTCAGGATCATAGTGTCTTCAGTAGATAGTCCGTTATATTTCTTAGCCTTATTTTTACACAACATCATGTTTGAAACTATTCCTAAAGCTGACGATTATATAAAAAATAGTTTTCAGCTTGTTAAAGATCTAAAAGGGATGAGAATTGACAATAATTACAAATTAATCTCATTGGATGTAGTTTCTCTCTTTACTAACATTCCATTAGACATCGATTGTGTGAATGATAATTGGATTTTCATCTAAAAAAATGTGACTTACCCAAGACAGAGTTCCTGATGGCAGTTCGGTTTATTCTAGATTCAACCTATTTTACATTTAACAATACCGTCTATAAATAGAATTTTGGCACGCCCATGGGTTCTCTGTTCTCAACCATCATTGTAGACTTAGTAATGCAAAAGTTAGAGAGAATGTCTTTTTTATCTCACAATAATCAGTTTTTTTTTTATTATCGTTATGTTGACGATCTATCTAGTTGCTGCTGTTTCTTCCTCTAAAATCAATTCATTTTTCGAAAGTTTTAATTCGTTTCACTCACGTCTACAATTCACGTTAGAAGTAGGAAGTAGTTAGTATTAACTAAATTTCCTTGATATGTTATGGTCATGGTCAAAGAAAACATTTAACCTTCGATTGGTATCAAAACTCGACTTTTTCGGGGAGGTTTTTAAATTATTTTTCAAATCATCCTATCTCCCAAAAGAAGGATATAATTTTTGGTTTGGTAAACAGAGTTTTATTGTTATCTGATTCTGAATTCTGTCAAAAGAATCTTACATTGATTATTAATATACTAACAGAGAACGATTATCCCCTCAAATTCATTTTTGACACAATCAGTGTTAGAGTCAGAAGCATTCAGCGTGGAGGAGCGGTAAGTACGTGATTACACGAACAATAATGATGAAACAAGGGATGTTACATCATGATTTACTGTGCCCTTTGTACCATCGATAACAGAGAAATTAAAAAAATTTAATAGAGAGGATATTAAAGTTTCATATTATATAGTTCTAATAAATTAAGTAAGTTCATTAAGGTACAACAGGATTCTCGTTTAAATTGGTCAAAGAACAATGTAGTATACAAGATCATGTGCAAGGATTGTGATGTATCATATGTCGGATAAATAGGTAGACAACTTACAACCAGAATTACAGAATATCGTAATCATATTCGTTGGAATACATCTACCCGTTTTGTAATCACCGAACATAGACTGCAGTAGACACATAATTTTGATCGGAATAACATACAGATACTAGATGAAGAGCCATGTTATAATAAACGCTTAATTTCTGAAATGTTAAATATTAAAAAGCAAAAAAAAAATATTTAATCTCTTAATCTCCAAACAGTCACGGAGGGCCTTCGCAAAGCGTATCGATTATAAACAAAATTTTATATTGTTCTTATCTACTTATTTTGTCAATATATTATATTAATTCTCTCTCTCTCTCTCTCTCTCTCTCTCTCTCTCTCTCTCTCTCTCTCTCAGATAGTGACAGTCAGCTTTACCGTTAACATATCTTTCAAAAAATTCTTTCTGGAAGATTCGATCTGTACCGATTATCAAGTTTTAATATAGTGATTGTGTATTACATTGTATTATTATTATCTGACTGATATACTACCTCTTATATTTACACGATTTTATGATGAAATTGACGAAGTATTTCATTTTTAAGAAATGATAACTGCGATCACGTTGGTGAGTATTTTATTGAGATGATGTTTTTCCTTGGTTTTTACAGAATTTAAAAGTAGATAACATTTTAAAAGATTTTTATTTCAAATTTAAAATTTATTTTTTTATTTTCATTTATTGGTTAACAAATATGGTTTTTTAATTAGAATATCATGAAATTCCGAACAATCGATTAGCAAATCGCTTGCAAGTAATTCATGGTCTCCGTGAAACATTCTGAATCATCCGTGAATCATCAATATCGCTATATAAATTGGAAAACTTTCATCACAATTTTTCTATGACGATGGAAATGAATTTTAAAGTTGTGAATTTTGTATTATCTGAGGATGGCTCAATCCAAGAGCCGAAACATGTAAGGTAATGTAATGTGTTTTACAATATGTTATTCATAGAATTTTTTTTATACATTTAGTATATTATATTATAGTTCCTACATTTATACTTAATTACATTGATTCTTATATATACCCTATACATCTTTGTATTGTCTTTTAAAAAACTAAGAGTCCTATATTATTTGTTATTTGATTTACATTTTATAAATATGTTTCTATAAATATATTTCTATAAATATGTTGTAATAAAGTGTAAATATAATTCAAACTGAATTAGATAACAATAATACCACTTCTCAAATTAATATATAGATATACTGATATATAAAATGTACAAATTGTATATATACAATATATATATATATATATATATATATACACGTATGTACATAAATCTACTTACTTTATGCGATAGTTAAATATAATATGGATTAAAACAAAAAGTATATTGATGTTAAAATCTTTTGATTCTAATCTCAAACTGTTGCCAAATAATGTGTTTCATAATATATTCGCTAAGAGTTATACGCGCTATTCTACGAACTAAACTTTTCGATTTTGTTCTGTTTCTATTAATAGTTTCTATTAATATGTAAGTTTCTATTAATATGTAAGTTTCTATTAATATGTAAGTTTCTATTAATATGAAGTTTTTTATACATTCATTAATACAAAATTAGATTGCTCAAATTACAAAAGTAATTTTTTAATCTTATATTTTGTCTTAAATAAACAATATGTTAAAATGACAATTTTTGTTAATAAAAGATTTGTCATATTTACAGCATAAAGAATAAATGAGAATGTATTAAATAAAAATTACGTATTGTAATTACGTATGGTTTTTATTTAAATGTTTTAAATAATTTTTTAGTCTAATAATTTTTTGAGATTCTAACAATATAATATTCTTTGGATATTATCAAAAGTTTCAGGATATACGCATAAGTTTTATTCGCATACAATGTTGGCAATATAATGTCGGTACTAATTTTCAATGTAGGTCAATGCTTGTTCTATGAGAAATACTGGGTACCCATAGTGTCGACATACATAAAAAAAATCGTTTGCGCAAACATGCATTGAGCATGCATATATTTAACGTCGTGCGTTTTGACACCTGCACCGTTAACGCTACTATCACTTTTTTTGCAGGCAGGATAGCAGCAATCTGTCTAGGTCTTCTTGCACTTGTGATCGGTATAGTGCTTAGTAGCATACCGTGGGTCGATTACATCATCTTGAAAGTAAGTATGAAACTTTTAGTTAGTACATATATATATATATATATATATATACATATATTCGTGAACGATATCTTCGGATTCAATATTTGATAAATATGTAATATAGTCGTTACAATGTTTTGAAAAATTGTGTATTTAGCTTTTTATCGGTATTAAGAAAATTTTGAAAAGTGTACACTATATATGAATATAAAGTATTCCCTTATTTATGTTTTTAGAATATCTTTTACAAATCGCAATGAGTATATTTATCATCTTAAAAAAGAAAAGAAGAAAAAGAAAAGCTGTAAATTAATTTAATGATGAAACATAATTTTGTTGGGGATTGTTTATTAATTTATTAATTTAAAATCGTGTTCAATCATAAAGTTGTTTGATGTATTTTGTCTAATTTCTTGTTTTACTTTTAAAATCAACTATATGAAATTATATATAGTTTTATAAATAAAGAAAACATATTTAAACAAAATAATTTCTCGCGCAATGAATATTTAATCTTTTTTTACGGCAACCATTTATGAGGTGTATTTGTATTCACAGTAAATACCTTCGGGAATGTCTTTCATTGTCCAAAGTCGTATTACGCACGCACATTATGTCGTTTGCAGATAATTTATGTCTGCAGGTGCAAATGATTATTAGCACAACAATTATGAATCAAATATATTACTACAATTTGTTCGTATGAATATTGCTATTTGCACAACTTGAATTCAATTTAGAGATTATTATATAAGTAATTTTTATTATGTATTTTTATTATTTACTTTAAAATTAACAATTATTATTACTATAATAATTAAGTAATTACGTATACTTCACACTAATTTATTATTATTATTAAGTAATTATATATACAAATAAATAATTTAACTATTAGCACTTATAATAGTTTATAATATCTGTTAAATATAGTCTGCATGATTTTTTCTAACATTATCTCATAAGCTCCAACGTTTGGATTATCTGTGAGATTAGATTAATCTCCGGAAAAGTGATTAGATTAATGTCTAGTTACATATCCATGTCTAGTTACTTAATTACTGCAACATAAATAAAGATTTATTTCCGTTTTTAAACTTTCTCTTTTCGCACATTTGTTTGTTATTGAGGATAACCAAAATAAAAATTTATTTACAAAAAGAATATTGAAAGTGATTTCTCATGTCAATGATAAATAAAACAGGGCGAGCCTCTCAATATTACACCTTGTTTTTATTCTTTTGTTTTTAATTTCTCCGGAAATTATATGAATTGCATCGTGAGATAGACATTTGAAATGCAAGAATCTATTCGTATAAGAATTCCAGACACTCCACGAAATGATCAATATGCAATAAATCGATCGCTAATAGTCCAATTTTCTAAGATTATAAAAACTTTGATCACTTTTTTTGAGTTGATTAATGACTATTTTGCATAAAAATATCATGATAAATCACTCTAAATGCAACGCCAACGTGCACGTGTACAAATTGCAGTTTTAATGTGAGAGAAATCATATACGCTGTAATAATCACAGCAATTCACTATTGCTTTACAGCAATTACGACTCTGGAATGGCTCGATCTCGTTTCAATATTGGCAGAAGCCGGGTGTAATTCGATTGACCAAAGTCTATATATTTAACGTAACCAACACGGAAGGTTTTCTGCAGTATAATGAGAAGCCGAAACTCCAGGAAATAGGCCCGTTCGTTTATCGGTAAGACCTTTTGTTTGTTTAACGTTAAGGCAATCGATGAATACAGATCTAAAATTTGCATTGAAATCTATTTTTCTTTGAATAGTTATTTTATCATTTTTTTTTATTTTAAATTTTTTAAATCTTACATTTATATTCCAAAGTATATATATAATGTAAGTGTGCAAATTATCTGCATAATTCAGATTATGTATTTATCTAAATGTAACTTTAGGCGAGTTTTTTAATTCATCGATTGATCAATCGCACTATGCGCAAATGCAACTTTGTCCTATAAAAGTTGCATTTGCACATAAGGCGATTGATTAATCGATGAATTAAAAACTCGTCTTTTATTAGACAACAATAATTAATGAGAAAATTGAATACATACTTTTGCAGAGAGGATATGGAAAAAGTTAACATTGTGTTTCATAATAATGGAACCGTTAGTTATCAGCATAAAAAAATTTTAAATTTTGTGCCTGAGTTGTCTAAAGATGGAGATATTAAAGTGATAGTGCCAAATATACCTTTGCTGGTGAGTTAACGTAGAAATTGAATTGTAAATGTATTTCTACCCACACGGAAAGAATTTTTTCTTAGAATTTACCTTGAAAATACGATAGTCCTGAGGCAGTATTGTATTTCGAAGAATTTTATGTAAATTTCTCTTATTCATTAATAAAACTACAATAAAACTTATAAATTTTATTAATTTTACTGAAGGGCAAGATAAAAATCTTTAAAATATCGTATCACAACTATCATATTTTCAGAGATAAATTTTAAGAGCTAATTCTGTATTAATATACTTAATAAAGATATTGGCTGGAGTATTATTCATCAAGGATTTCCAATGAGCAAAATGTCTAAAATTGAACATATTCCAAGAATTTTTTAATAAAAATCTTCAAGATATTCCGTAAAGAATTCTGAAAGATATTTTAAAGTTGTTTTATATGCGTCGATTTTAGACATTCTGCTTATTGGGTTCGAAGATATATAAGTAAACAAGTACTTTTTTTTGTAGACACTTTCAACACAAAGCAAGAGTCTCCCTCGTTTAATTACAATGGGATTGTCAATTTTCTTGAGTGGATTGCATATGAAACCCTTTATTCCTATAACTGCGCAGGAATTAGTCTTCGGATATGACGATCCGTTAGTTAGCCTTGGTCACAAATTTCTTCCCAAAACAAGACGGCCCATGAGTAGAATGGGACTTCTTCTTGGAGTGAGTATTACATAATAATCATTATATATATATATATATATACATTTTCGCTTTCTATATTTTTCTTATATGCAAAATAACTGCATCTTGATATATATTGTATGTACCAAACAGTGACGGATTAACGCATAGGCAAACAAGGTACTTGCCTAGAGTGGCAAATTTGAGGGGGCGACAAAGGAGAATGTTAAAAAAGACCAATTTTTGCCCATAAAGATGTAAGTAAAAGGAATAGCGGTTTTTATAGATTTGGTCTTCCTGAATACGATAATGTTAATAAAAAATTCGGAATCGGTAGAGAATACCTTGAAAATTGAGCATAAACATGATATATTTGAACAAATTTCAATCTTATTACTTACTTTTCAAGGTGTTCCCCAAAGCCACGAACTTTTTAATAATTTTATCATATTCAAGAGATCAAAATCTATGAAAAACACTATTTCTTTTACTTAAATCTTTTTGGGCAAAAATCTGCCCTTTTTTGGAGGATATTAAAAAAGGTTCGATTTTTACTTATACCTAAAATCGGCCTCTTTTTAAAGACAGAAAATATTTACACAGTTGAGATAAATTTTTAATTTGTTAATCTAACGTTTTTGCAGGGGTTACACCGAGTATATTTTATCAGAAACGATATTTTAAATATACAGTTAAAAAAATGTATATTATATTTATATTATTTATTTAGGATTATTAAATGTTTTTACCAACTAATGTGGGGGTATAAAATCTTTTTTTAAATCCATTTTTCCTTTTATCAAATTCATA